>NC_081412.1:683324082-683521582 GCF_030272615.1 Cryptomeria japonica
ATGGTGTTGTTGTGGGTCATTGGTGTCCCAAGGGGTCTTAAGGGGTCATAGGACACCATATGACCTCTTATGAAACAATACGACCTCTAATCACACCTAAGGGGTCATATGGTGGGCTAATAAAATGATATATTATATTTAAAGTTATGAATAGAACATCATGCAATGAGACTCCAAGTGAACAATCAACGAGACTTCGCTAAAAATCAAGTGTAAGAGCTTGACCTAACCCTAAGAGTACTGCCTAAGTTCTAAAACATATGATGCTATTAAATTTGAAAGGTTATAAGGCTGATCTCGATTGTGACTATAGGAATTACACACTTGATTTCTTTCATGGGAATGTACCATTCCAAGCTATTTGAAAAGTGATGATCATCATATACTACCACTACCATGCATACAACAAACTTTAATTTCTTTAGGTGACAGGCATTGTGTAACAACATGGGAACTCTCGCATACCCACCAGTATCATTCTACTGGACATCATCTGTGTTACTCTCCCTCTTTCTCTTCCTACCTATTGTTTCCTTCTGAAAAAAATATTGCAGGTACTTTGATTCATCATGTTGCTTTGTTGACACTATTTTCCACATCTACTCTGCTCATTAAAAATACATTCGCGAAGAATATTGCTCCAGGTTTCCTAGTTTGTCACGATAATACACCCGTGGTTCAATTTCAAACCCTATTCCTCCTATTCAATATCGACACACAAATCCATCAATCAATTTTCTTAGGAGAGCATAAATAATAAAAATCAAAGAGGAAGTTGCAGACAAGAAATAAATTCACTTACTTCTATAGAAGTGTAGACATAGTTGCAGTGGGGTATGGAGGGAGGGAGGGAGAGAAGAAGAGAAAGAGGGATGGGGTATGGAGTAAGGGAGAAGGGGAGAGAGTGAGAGAGAGTGAGGGATGGGGTATTGAGGAAGGGATAAGGGGAGAGAGGGAGGGATGGGGTATGGAGGAAGGGAGAAGGGGAGAGAGGGAGAGAGAGAGAGAGAGAGAGAGAGGCACCTTGTATGTGTTTGAGAGGGGGAGACAATACACTTACATGTGTATATATATGTTTAATATATTATATATATACATATATTATATATATATATAAACATATTATATATTACATATATTGTATGTATATACACATATTATACATAGAATGTCATATTATACAATAGCGTGTACACACTATTTATAGGGAAACAAGCGCGTATGTTCTGCTTACACCATAAGTACCTCGTACGCACTTTTGACTATTTAGGCTTGGAAATAGGCCTGGATGACAAAGCTACAGTTTGGAAGTTTGATTTCCCTCCATTTCTCTCATTTTTGACGTGTTTTATTTTATCAACTTGGTTTATCACTTTTGTCATCATCAGGTTTACACTTCATCAAGTGGGTATTTCTAAAATTGCCACCATATTTTCACCCATCTTCTGATCTTTCTAACCATATAATTTTTTTTCAATTTGAACAACAATAACATATTATTATTGAATTTCTTTTACCAGTGTCTCCATAGTTCTCACAGACATAGGTACACCATTTTTTCAATAACTTTTGATATACTTGTCCAAATTTAAAAAACTTTATATATTGTTGTAGTGCACTTAATTCTTTACAATTTTTTTAAAAATATTATATTTTTGATTTGTTTAGTGCAACTTATGCTTCGCACATGAACAGGTACCTAATTTTCAAGATGTGCTCGATTGGAAAAATCATAAAAAACAAAATACTCAACAAAAAAATACACATCTTCTAGTGCTCACTCTTAGCTATCTTTCTGCCAAAGGATTTGTCAAAATACTAAATCTAACTATGACTTTTTTGATGCACATGTCAGACACTATGTTATGTTTTTCAAAAAAAATCAAGGTCAGTTTTTCACGCGCGAAGGATTTTACCTTCTTAATCTTATCCAATTTTGAAAAAGTTTAGTAGTTTGGAAACTAGATACAGAGTAATACAATATTTGTTCTTTGATTATCTTCATATCTTGAGTGGATGACTTTCAAATTTTGCCTCCATGTTTAGGTTCACCTGATTTCGAAAAAAAAGTGTCCACTTATACCCCCTTTTTGACCACCATCTTTGTGCACTTACCCACCTATGATATCTAAAATTATACTTGATTAATATTTCACTTTTAATTGAAGAGATATTTATTTAGATTTGTGTCTTAGATACAGAGTAATACAATATTTGTTCTTTGATTATCTTCATATCTTGAGTGGATGACTTTCAAATTTTGCCTCCATGTTTAGGTTCACCTGATTTCGAAAAAAAAGTGTCCACTTATACCCCCTTTTTGACCACCATCTTTGTGCACTTACCCACCTATGATATCTAAAATTATACTTGATTAATATTTCACTTTTAATTGAAGAGATATTTATTTAGATTTGTGTCTTTAACATCAACAAATAGTTAAAGACATGGCCCTAACCTAGGGTCTTCGAATCACCCTATCTTTTGGCATTCATGTTGGGGATTCCAAACTCATCATTGATGTTGTTAAAGGGCTGAAGAGAATCAATTGGTTGATCCATGGCAATATCCAAGATATTATCAGGCTCATCTTAGGTTTTGATTCCTTCTTCTTAGGTCATGTCTATAGGCAAGGTAACAAGGTTGCTCATGCTTTGACAATGCTTGGCTTCCTTGGCTAGGGTTTGAGATGTTGGAGGAATTTGAATTACTTGCCTATCAATGTCAGATTACTCCTTCAAGGAGAGTATAACACTCTAATCCCCCATGGATATCCACCTCCTTGATTTTACTCACCCTCTTCATCGAGCTCACAGGTATCGTCGGAAGAGGGAGTTTTTAAACTTGAAAAATTTCAGCTCAGTACTAACTAGCAGCATTGGTCATATTATGTGGACTGTCAATTGGGATACTAAATGTGATGACCACCTCACCATCATCACTTATCATTGTTTCTATGTGTTTCTTTAAATAAAGCAGGTTACTCGAGCTACAACACATGTGAAACCTCTACAAAAATGTGCACTCAATGAATGAATTGAGCTTGGATGGACATGTGGATGTCTATTTAATGATTACTCCTTAAGCCCCAATTACAAGGTGATGCCTTTAATTTCCAATGCCAATTTGAAAGGCTAGATTTACCTTTTGCACACATCTCCTTGTTCGGAGGATAATTCCGACAATTATTTCATTGTTGGCTTGCATGATTTCCAAATTCTTTTATGTTAAAGAGTTTATGTCAAGGTCTCAGGAAAAAGCTATGGTTATTAACATTTGTGATTGTACTATATAAGGTGATAGGGTATGCTTTGAGCTGGATAAACTCAATGATTTCAAGAAGGGATTGATGGTTTGGAACTACTATGTTGAAGGCAGGGTGGTGGATTTCATGGAAAACATGTGAGGGCATGATGAACAACTCTCCATTCAATTTGTTATTTCTTAGAACAATCACAAAGTTGCTATTGGGAGGGTTTCCTTCAAAGTTTTTGAGGAAGATATTGCCAAGGTGATTGGCCTTTCTCTGGAGGGAAGAAGATGGAATGTGGTTTTGCCAAAGAAGAGCTCCAACACTCATGGGACATGGTATGTTTAATGTTCATGAAGTATTTTACTCTTAAGGGCCACCACAAGGTTTACTATTATTATCATTTGCCCTTGTTAACTCACTTTAGAAACCATGATCTTTTATGTCTGTCATTCTATCTGTTGCATTCTATGGAAAGTTCAATCAAAGAGGATTTAGACCTGAAAAATAAGGACAAGCAACCTATCCCCCTCCACCAGGGTCTTATTTATAGGCTAGATCGATACAATTTGGTCTTATACCCCCTACAACATTAAGGTAATTCAACCCCCTTTGCATGCCTCTCATCCTTTCGCAACATTTGTGAGCGGAGTGGCTCGTCCCAAATTCTTCTAGCTATCTAATGAATCTTTTGTTTCCTCTCCTATTCCTTGTTCCTCTGTAACTATCATAGAGTTGAGTCCTCCCACCTTTCCCTCTCCCTTTGCTATGAAAGAGTGGAAACCCTCTTGCCCTAAGGGTAAGGGTAAATATGCTAGAAAACATAAGAAAATTATAATTGAAAATTTTAGCTCAGAGGATTTAGATGAAGAAGATCATGTTGTGGAAATTGAGGGTAGGGGAAGATCTTGAAGGCTTGCCTCCAAGGGTGCTAGTGAGAAAAAGGATAAGATCCAGAAAGTTGTTGAAACTGAATATGATCTTGAAGAGGGTGGTGGTATTTTAAATGTACCTATGGGAGAACAAACTGGCACTAAGGATTTGGACATTGCCAACAAGGATTGCACCAGTCAAACGTGCCGAGAATTTTGAAGATGTGGCCACAGAGAAATTTATGTAGAAAGTGGACCTTGTCATTAGGATGACTTTTGAGCTTCATTTTGGAGTCAATGGTGATGAAGGGGTTGTGGAAGGAATGGACAAGGATATGAAGAGTGACAAGAAAAAGAAGAAGAAGAAAAAAGACAGGGGTTTCTCTTCTGCAGAAGAGGAACAAGAAATGCGGGAGGAAGAGAAAGTGAATCCCATTGACCACCTTAGAGAGGATGAGTTTCGGGCCCTCAAATATGAAGTCGGTGAGTTGAGGAACCACCTAGATAATTTTGGAGCGAATAAGGAAATTCAGAAGCTGAAAGAGGAAATTAGGGAAATGAAATGTAGGTGGGACACTAGGGACAAACAACTCACTAGCATCAAAAAATTCTACATTTATGTTGAATGCACAACTCAACGATGACACTTTGTCTCCTTCGAGATATGACTATTGAAGAAGACACAGACAAATAGGACTACAAGGAACTATGTAGGTTCCTTTATGAGGATTGGAGCAATGTCATTGAAATGGCTAGGCTTCATAAACCGACCCCTTAGGTCTTGGTTTTTTTGTCTTTGGTTTGTTGTTGGTTTTGGTTCTATGGACTTACGGGGTATGCCCCTAATGCTATCTTTTATTTGTGTTGAACTCTCATTGCAAGTTTTGTTTTTGCGATGTTTTGGTGCTGCTAATGTGCTATTGATATTCTTTGACTATGTTAAGGGTTAGCACTTTGATTAACGTTGCTTTACTAATAAAACATAAACAAATTGTACAAACAATTTAAATTTGATATGATCACTTCCAACCCACCTAACAACTAAACTTGATAGCATACAACCATATTTAAAAAAATTATTGCAAAATGCATTCAAGATTTTAAAAAGATTACATTACATGGAAGAAATTTTGTATAAATAATTACATATTTTATAAAATTATAATTAACTATATGTAATATATAATATAAATTTTAGAATGAGATATATCAAACATTTAAGAAAACAATTTTAAGTAGATAACTATCACAAAATATTTACTTGCTAAACAAAATTATTATAAAATTAATATGACCTTGTTGCAATACATCCAACCCAATTCAAATAAACAAATAAAATAATAATTAATACTATAAATATAAAAAATATAAAATAAATTTGATTGCATGCACATATATATCTATCTTCAATTAAGAAAACAAAAAATATACCCACTTTTATTTAAAAAACTAAATCTAAATTTTCTCTCCATATTCTTCTACATAAATGTCTCCCAAATCATTAAATTTATTACTTAATATCCTCTTCGCAAATGAAAGGCGGTGAAAAAAAAGGGCCATCATCTTAATTTCTTGTTAGTTGGAATTAGTTTAGTACATATAGTTTCACATATAAATGAATGAGACATGGGGGTCACATATAACTCACCGTATTACAGACGAGAGTTCATTATAAGCACAAAATAGAAACATATGAGACAAGAGTTCTTTGATGTTTCTATTTTGTGCTATTTTGTGTTGATGGTTGATTCTATTAAATTTATATAAAGTATGATCTTTATATTATTATTTATTAGTATTTAGTTTTTCTAGTCATCGTCAAACAAAAATAGATAAGTTGTATAGGGTATAAATTTTGTATCTATATATTGATATTTTTGCGTTGATGGTTAAATATTCAGAAGTATTCATTTTTTCAAAGTTGTCGTCAAACAAAAATGGACAAGTTGTGTAGGGCACAAATTTTTTTTTTATATATTGATATTTTTGTGCTAATGGCTAAAGATTTAGAAGTGTTCATTTTTTCAAAGTCATCGTCAAACAAAAATGGACAAGTTGTGTAGGGCACAAATTTTGTGTTTATATATTGATATTTTGTGCTGATGGTTAAAGATTTAGAAGTGTTCATTTTTTCAAAGTCATCTATGATCTCCACATCATCATTTATATGTCCTCATGGAAAGATTAAAGAGTTAAGGAAATGCACTTGTGAGGTGAGGGTTCTTAGATGTCTCCACTTTAGAATTTTTGGTACTAAATTTTATTGGTCATACAAAAATGGACAAGTTGTATAGGGTCCACAATTTTGTTTTTATATATTGATATTTTTCTCTCGATGGTTAAAGATTTAGAAGTATTCATTTTGTCAAAGTTGTCTATAGATCAATCTTCACATCATTATTTACACATCCTCATGGAAAGATTGAAGACTTAAGGAAATGTATCTGTGAGGTGAGGATTATTTGATCCACTTTAGAATTTTTGGCACTCAACTTACTAGTCAAATGAAAATGGACAAGTTGTGTATGGTCACAAATCATGTGTTTTAAAAAAAAATCTTTTTCTCTTTCATATAAGAATTTGTGTTGATATTTGTTTTGTTGATAGTTAAAAAAGTATTCATTTTATCAAAGTCATCTAAAAAATGATCTTCACATCATATCTTTAGTGATTTGAATCTCAATAGATAACATAATCAACAAAAATACTAATATCAATCACCAATTTTTTTTCTATCAATTAAAGAACTTTTAATAGATTACTTATTTTCTAGGTTGAAGGTGTATTACACTCACATAATGGATGCAAAAATGTTTGTCAATAAAAACTAGAAGCATTAAATTTGATGTGTTTGTGACCCTTAAACGCATGAAAAACAAATAAAATATTTTATTTATTTTCTCCTCTCCTCTCAACTACCACTCACTTTGAGTTTAATTGATCAATCAATTTTGTCTATCTCCATTGTGAACAATAACTTCGTAATTACCTTAATATAATATTATAATAATAATGTTGTAGTCCTAATAGACTTTTTTTCTTTGGTAAAGAGTTTAATATAAATATAAAATATAATAATATCTTATTAATAATTTAATAAGTTGTTTATTTGAAACTTAGTAGTAGATTATGGTGCATGAGAAGTATTGTTCACTTTTAGTAGAGTTTTGGTAATATTGGTCATGATGCCATGCATAACTCGATATCACTTTTAGTGGGAGCTTTATATAGTTACATTACACATTCTATCTTCATTGTTTTAAGATTTTGGTTCTAAGTTGTTGATGTTATAGTGTATAGTGAGCCATGGATAATATTTGGTCAAAAAATTGATGGTCTTTTGCAATAGTTATTGGTGTCATGTGAAGATCTTGTATTTTGTCTTCATATGGTGATGAGAGTATGACATCTAAGTTGGTTCTATTGATGAAGGATGTGGAGTATATTATATCTTCTTGGTTTGGAGATCATGGTTTGAATCTTCCCTTTGGGATCTCTTGGTGTTGACTCCTTTGATCGTGTCAGGGGCCATGGAGGATCTTTAGTTAAGAGATGGTTATCACAATGCTTGGAGAGATTGGTTACATAGTTTAGTGGGAGCTAGTGGAAATAATGTGGATTCACCCACTAGATGGTGGATGATCTTCTTCATTGTTTGTTGGTGTTTTGGATGGACTCTTGGATTCTATTTTATATGCAATAAGGATTCTTTGGCATCTTTGGTTACATTGACAAGAGATGATTTTCTTCATATGTTTGGAGTTTTTTTTTTGGTTTAAAGTGTAGTTTGTATTATATCACAATGTACTCTTTGTTAAGAAACTACTAGTGTCGAAATATATAGAGAAGAACAATAACTAAAAATTACAAAACAATAGCAGAAAGTTACAAAACAAGGGCAAAGATATAATCAGTTTTGGGGCAAAGATAGGAAAGAAGGTGAGAATGTAGGTCTGTGGGGTGGCCTGAACTTAATCAAAACATTCATTGGGCATCAAAAGACAAAACACCAAGGTGAGGTCTAGGTGAGGACAAAATTGTATGTGAATACAATTTACAACACTACACAAACAATATGGATTTTAGGGTTAATTACATTATCCACTAATATAATTATAAGTTCATTAAGAGAGTAAATAAACAAAACATGCATACTATCACATTTATAATATGAATTCATTGTAAAACTCTGGAGCTGATGCTTGTAGGGGTCAGTGGAAGGAGTAGTTGAACACCTTGATCTAAGTGTGTTACTATGTGGGTTCATTGTCTTCTCAAGATGTAACCCTTAGGATTCAAATGGGTACCAAATCAATGTTAAGACAAATCTATCATACTTAATTAATCTTTAAAAAAATTGTTGTGTTTTTTCTTAGAGAAAATCTAGGCATGACATTTCTTTTTCTTTTTTATATTTATGCATAGAAGTCAATTCTATGTTGCTTGAGGTTGTTTCACAAGAAACTTCAATTTGTTCTAGTTTCAAAATAGTAAACATATTGAAAGTATTATTATATGAACATTGATAGCTTGATTTTGTATATCCTTAACTTCTTGACGTATATAAATTTTATTTAATTTCAAGATAATTATTACAAAAACTATTCAAATTTAAATTTATTGTAAACTTATTTTTTAATTATTATTCAGTCAATCTATACTTATATTAATAGAATTATTCCTTTCCAAATGCATATTTTAAATGAAAATAATTTAAATAAACAATAAAGTGGACTTTGTATTTTTAAATAAGATTTCCATTAATTTTCACAATAAAATACTTCCATATTTCAGGGGAATCGTAAATGTCAAGTCTTAAATGAAAATGAAGTACATAAAAAACAAATAAAACATAAGAAAGAAAATAAGAGTCACTTCGGCAAAATTAAACATCGTGAGGGGATACAAAAAAAAATATAAAATAAAACATCAAATCTAAGATAGAGACTTGTAATGGACGATGACAAAAGACTCCGACTCAAATATAATTCAGAAAATAAAATTGATTAAAATTTACAAAATGTAATGGTGATGTAAATAAGCGAATCTTTATTGTTTTTATACCAGAATTGAATTATGTAGATGACAAAAATTGGTATATTTTCATAAATAATGTATATAAAAAATATAAAATTATAATACATAATTTATCGATAAATAATTTATATGAAAAAATAGACTTCAATTATGCTTTTAAAATTTTTATGTTGGAATTTTAAAAAGTTTCAAAAGTAGACACATTGTTAACTAATGTCATGTTTGCTACTCATGATGGAATCTATTGTAATAAAACATTACAGGTTTTCTTCTTTTAAAGCACAATGAACAAATTGACAACATTCTCTAATGAGAGTCATTAGCTCCCTAAAAACACTAGTTCAACACCACTATGTGTCACAAGGTAGAATGAATGTACCATACATGTTGCATCAAAAGCACTTACAATAAACTCTATTTTTAGCTATCATCAATTATAATTGATTTATAACCTCAAGATAGAATCCTATGTATTCTAGTTTCCACCAATAATTGGATAACAAACTAATCCTTGTTGCCAAGATTACTAATTTCCAAAGATTAAATCATGTTTCTATATATTAAATCAACTTGGTATGTAGTATTTCTTGAAGTGAAAAGTAGTTTTAAGTACATCGAAAGTATACTAGGTGTATATGGTGAAAATGGATAGCAATAAACAACAATATTGAAAGACTAAAATGGATTCAACCACCAAACCCTAGCCTAACAATGAACAAAGATCCACCATAACATATGAAGATAACCTAAGACAATGCAAATAACTCAAAATCACAAAGATTATACCATCACATGTCCACTAGGGTTTAGATCTCCATTCTTCCTATCTCCATTGATCTTGTTTGATATGCTTGCTCTCAGATTTTTGTATGCACAAGAGCTCAACAAAGAACGGAATGTGGTTGCAAGTAGAATTGTAGTGTAGTCAATTGATCAAGTAGTTAGGGTTTGACAATGAAGAAAGCATCTCCTTAAATAGAAGACACAATAAGAAATGGAGGGTTAAGATTGAGAGGTGTAAAAAGAGAGGTTGGCTAGGATTAAAGGGTAGGTATAAGAAATACCAAAATAATGAAAGAGGTAGGTAGTGTAGGAATTAAGAGATGAATGACATGTGTCATGTGTAGAAAAAGATAATGAATTAATTAAATAAATAAAGATTTATTTAATTAATAGAAGAATAAGACAATTAAATAAATAAAAATATTTATTTAATTTAGGAAAAAGGGGTAATTTAAATAAATAAATGTATTTATTTAAATGAGAAATAAGGCTAGAAGAGGATAAATGAATTAATTAAATAAATAAAGATTTATTTAATTAATAGAAGAATTAGGCTTAGATAATTAAATAAATAAAATATTTATTTAATTAGACATGACAATTTTAGGTGTCTACATTTTGCCCCTCTTTGAGACAATGCGGCTTGTCGCGTTGTTTCAAAGAAGATAAGATGAACTGATACAGAGTTGCCCCAAAATGGGAATTATATGCCCCCTCGAGAGATTGGATGAAAATGTCTGAAAAGATTGCAGACAATCTCTCGATAAGAAAGACGGGATAGAATGGGTTGAGCGAATAGAGTGAGAGAGTCACGGGATGAAGAATACGGACTCGGGAAAATGCAGGCGAGGGCTAGGCTAGGCTATAAGATAGACCACGGGCAAAAGATATCCTCATTGTCATCCACACCCTTAGAAGATCACAGTGCAGAGCGAGAAAAGAGCAGCAGCAGTCAGCAGCGATGGCATTCATTCATAGATTCGACCATGTCCGCCGATTCCAGCGACCAGCCGATGCAGGAGAGCCGGTAAGTACCCGAAAACCTCCGCGTACTTTCACGCATTTTGAGTTTTGTCATAAATGCATGTTTAGGAGCAATAAATGTGCTAGGAATAGGATAGTTTAAAAGTGCAAAAACGCGCAACCGCGTCTGTGTCAGCGCCAGGCGCGTCTGTGTCGGGTCCAGGCGCGTCTGTGCCTGGAACCGCGTTTGTGTTGAATGCAGACGCGTTTGTGAAATGTAGAAGCGTCTGTGATTTTTAATAGCGTTTATGTCATGTAGGGACGTCTGTGTTCCCTGGTCGCGTTTGTGTCTGGCATAGGCACGTTTGTGTTCAGAAAGCGCGTCTGTGTTGCAGAGGCGCGTGTATGCAGTCTATAAGCGCGTTTATGAGTTAAAAGCGCGTGTGTGTTGAAAAGGTGCGTTTGTGTGTTTAAATGCACGGTTTTAGTCTTTTAGGTCAAATCGGCAGTTCTGTGATGAACATACGCTGTCGATTGGATAAGCTGCTGAGAGGATACACTCAAGCAGGTCCTCTAGGAAGATTAAGATAGATCAAGGCACTTTGTGATGAACTGGGAGCACCAGGATAGGCAGCACTTTGTGATGAATAGGGAGTGCGAATGTGAGTGACACTTTGTGATGAACAGGGAATGTCACACACGTAGTACTTTGTGATGAACAGTGAGCACCACTAGGGTAGATAGCAACACTTTGTGATGAACAGTGAGTGTCACTAGGGTAGATAGCCATATGCATTTAGGTAGCGAGTAGCATTTTGTGATAACAGTGAATGCCACGATAACTGACATGATTGAGTTGCTTGACTGCAGGAGTATTTGCCGATGTTGGAGTCAGGGGAGAGATTCCCATCGACTCAGAGACTGCGACCAGAGTTGTCGATTCAGGACATGATTTCCATTGAGGAGATGGGTCTCACACATATGCTCTATGTGCCCGAGTTTCGGGCAAACATGGGGTTGCTGACTGCGTTGGCCGAGAGATGGCACTTAGAGACATGCACGTTTCACCTGCCGATGGGTGAGATGACAGTGACATTAGAGGATGTATATAGGATTCTAAATGTTCCTATTGATGGAGAGTTGATCCCCTACGACCGTGACGGTGACAGGGAGGCATTGAGACAGGTTTTTCAGGATCCTGAGTTGGAGATGCGAGCAGGTCATGTAGCCTGGGACACCATGACTGCCACAGGATTAGCATTGTCGGAAGTTGTTGGGGGAGTTATCAGTGGATATTTGTGTCCAGACAGGGCCACACGAGGATTGGCGGTGGGCTGGGGGGGAGCACTGGAGACGCTGGTGGCAGAACACACTAGGTATGCATGGGGGCCATGTGTCCTAGCACATTTGTATTATGAGCTGCATCAGTTTGTATACCATGGATCAGTGGGTTTGGGCTGCGGTGTGACTCTCTTGCAGGTGTGGGCCTATGAGCACCTTCCCATCACATGGCCGATTCACTTCAGAGGCAGAGGACAGGGACAGAGTTTCGTGCACCTGTATGCCATGATTACATCCCAGCCTCGGATTGGGAGATTGGAGCACTGGAGGAGAGTTATTGATGATATTGACATGGTGATCTGGAGGCCGTATCTAGGATGCGAGGAGTGGGAGGATGACGCAGTGGAGCTGCCCTACACCTTCCGGAGTAGGTACCTGATTGGGCGGACGCCCTATATACTAGAGAGACAGCTGGTGGATAGGGTATGCAGGCAGTTTGGGCGGATCCAGCGGATGCCACGAGGCTCGGGCATGTATGCCCATACGGTCAGAGATCAAGTACAGTTTGGCCCACTGCTATCATATGATCAGGCAGTGATGCAGCTAGCAGAGATGATGCCGATGCCATGGGACATGTGGCCAGAGGTAGAGGAGGCAGGGATGGACGCAGAGTACTCTGCGTACTGGGCAGAGCATCCATTTCCCAGATTGACAGATCCGGCAGAGCCACTAGATGGAGAGGGTGGAGGAGAGGATGATGATGGAGGAGGGGATGGAGGTAGGGGCCGGCGGAGGCGGAGGGGAGTGGTGGGAGAGAGGCGGGTGGCACCTCGGAGGGAGGGAGGACAGGAGAGAGAAGCTCCAGTGGTGAGAGGACGGGGTGGACTGCCCCTACAGGTGCCAGCAGCACAGGGTCCCAGAGAGGGACAGAGACAGGTGCAGCCAGAGGGACAGAGACAGGTACAGCCACAGGTACCTATACAGGCACAGGGACAGGTGCAGGCAGAGGCACAGAGACAGGCACCTGTAGAGGAGGAGCCACAGGCAGAGGCGGAGAGTGGAGACTCTGAGGAGGATGAGGTGGTGAGGCTGCGGGAGATCTGCCAGGGCCAGGCAGATGAGATTGAGGATTTGGTTCGAGAGAGGAACCACCTTAGGATCAGGGTCCGAGACACAGAGCGGGAGAGGGATCAGGCCATCCAGAGATACACAGAGGCCGAGACAGCTCTGAGGGCAGGTAGGCGGGCAGCAGAGGATGCAGGGGCAGGCTACGCATATGTTTTGCGAGCGGGAGAGGAGATCGCCTACTGGAGGGATCTATACTATGCAGTCGTGCCAGCAGATCAGCGGGCTAGGAGCTTCCAGAGATCGTCGCGCATAGCGACGGCTACGGGAGGGAGTCGCAGGAGACAGGCATCCAGCGGTGGGGTTATGGGGCCTCCACCACCACTAGAGAGACAGGGGGATCCTGGGGCAGGTCCATCTACAGCTCAGACTCCGTCGAGGTGAGG
Source organism: Cryptomeria japonica (assembly GCF_030272615.1). Lineage (NCBI taxonomy): Eukaryota > Viridiplantae > Streptophyta > Pinopsida > Cupressales > Cupressaceae > Cryptomeria > Cryptomeria japonica. The sequence goes on from NC_081412.1 coordinate 683,337,780, forward strand.
CGGCTCCGAGGGAGGGAGTTCCTCATAGCTATAGTGGGCTCCCATTGTATCAGTATATGTACCATTATTGTATTGTAGACACCTGCGGGTGATTCTTTTGTAGCCATATGAATCTTTTGACATCATTGTATTATGACACATTTGATTATATATGAGATGATTCATTTCTGCGGCAGCTATATGCATGTGTACCTTATGTGATGAAATGTTCTTATGTGATACCTGTTTTATGATATAGATGCTTATATGATGCAATGCAATATATTTTTGTTCTTTGATGTTGTATATGTGATGCATGATACAAATGTGAATGTATGTAATGCAAATGAATATGATAATGCAAATGATTATTTACTTAATGAAAATGTGAGATGTGCTAACATGTGTTGTATGCAGGATGTGATGCAATTGTGATATCTATATGTATGTATGAAATGCTTATATGTGGTGATGCAGGTGCAACTACATGAAATGCAAATGTTTTTGGTGTGTCATTATACTCAGTCATGTGATAGCGGGCTACGCGGACTCGAGAAGGACAATGGAAGTCAATCAAGAAAGGGGGATGGAAGACAGAAGATATGAACGTGAAAGAGCTTCTTGTGCGTTATCATCATTGAGCTTTATAATGGCAGAATAGGTTATGACAATCGAGGCATTTGTTCGGCCTAGAAAGTCATTGTACCTGTTTGCATGGAGATAAGACAGTCACAAACAAGGAATGCCCCAGTTCATACTAGACTCACAGCGTCCTCATATCCTTGGACAAGTCATAGCATTACTAAAAGACAATCCACAGACAGCAAATGCAAATAGGTGACGATACCCCATCCTCGCCTTTCTAGTCAAAGACATCCTGGAGATAGAATCTCTAGTCAAAGACATCCTGGAAAAGCTAAAAGACATGTCACCAAAAAGATAAAATCAAAAGAAAACCAAGACTCGACACCAACATCCACTGTAGTCCTCAAGTTTAGTGTCTCTTGTCACTTGTTTAAGTCTTATTCGATTGTGGTCACAATGTTCACTTTCACAAAAAGGATAGATAGCACTGAACCATATGTTGTCTGAGTCTGTTGAAAGATTTGATTTTGTTGAAGCCCATTGTTGCTGCTGTGTCTCATCTGAAACTGACTGAATCCATGAAACTGATACTTTATTGCGGAGAAGATGAAACTTTATTGCGGATCTGTGATACAAATGCTGCTTTATTGCGGATTGTGCGCGGATAGACTTGAAGAAAGCTGAAAGAAACTGTACTCCTCGAAACATGTGATGTTCTCAGTTCCACACCCATTACTAGACGTAGGAATTGGCCGTAGTCACAGATAGGATCTGATTTATTATGGATGGAAAAGGGAGTGAAAAGGGGGGGTTATGGATGGCTAACCAATCTTAGGTAGATCAATAACAAGCCATGATGGGAATAGGTATGTTTATTGTGAGTGAATAGGTTGTGAGTGTGTGCAAAGTGAAAGGATGAAAGTGAATCCTGAAGGAGGGAGGAGCAAAGTCCCTACGCATGGCGCTGGGAACCCAGTTTTCACCATGGTACTTGCCCAGGGCGCCACCGAAGTGGTTTTCACCGTTGGACGAAATTATTTCTCTTTACTTTTTTCAATTTTTCAATTTTTTTGTTGTCACAAGGCGCCTGTTTGCCAGGTTTTCACCAAGTAACGATTTTTTTGTTTTTATAATTTTTTTGTATTTTTGAATTAGGATGTTCCGAAGAGCTTATGTGTAGAACCTGTGAAGGTGCATGCTGTTGATAGGATCCTCCAAGGGTTCTCCTTCTGTAGTTGAGAGCTGATATGCCCCAGATCCATATACCACTGTGATGATGTAAGGACCAAGCCAGTTTGGTTCGAACTTGCCCTTCTTATCTCTGTCTTGTTGATTCTTTGGGTTCTCTCTGAGGACTAAGTCACCTACCTCAAATGTGCGAGGCTTGACCTTGTGATTGTAACTGCGACTCATTCGTTGTTGGTAAGCCTTGAGATGATTAAAATCAGTGTGTCGTCGTTCCTCCAGCAGTTCTAGTTCTTGTAAGCGAGAGACCCTGTAGTCTTCATCGTTGATTATGTTTCTCAAGGAGACCCGTAAAGAAGGTAACTCGACCTCAATAGGCAAGATGGCTTCAGCACCATAGACAAGTGAGTAGGGTGTAGCTCCTGTAGGTGTGCAGACACTGGTACGATAGGCCCAAAGTGCTGGATTGAGTTGGACATGCCAGTTACGGCCAGCGTCGTCGACTGTCTTTTTAAGGATTTTGAGAATTGTTTTGTTAGACGCCTCAGCTTGGCCATTACCTTGGGGGTAGTATGGTGTGGAGAAACGGTGAGAGATATGGAAGCGCTCACAGAGTTCACGAACATCCTGGTTCTTGAAAGGACGCCCGTTATCGGTGATAATAGAAGTAGGAATCCCGTATCGGCAAATGATGTAGTTCAGGATGAAAGTAGCGATTTGTTTCCCAGTAACTTGTGTGAGAGGCACAGCTTCAATCCACTTTGTGAAATACTCTGTGGCTGTGATAATGAATTTATGTCCGTTGGAAGAAGGAGGGTGAATCTTGCCTATGAGATCGAGTCCCTACTGACAAAAGGGCCAAGGAGATGCAAGTGGCTGTAGTTCTTGTGCTGGTGCATGTATAAGGTCTCCATGAATTTGACACTGCTTACACTTCTTGACAAACTGATATGCATCTTTTTCCATAGTAGGCCAGTAGTATCCAGTCCTGATGAGTTTCTTGGCCAAGGTAGGACCACTAGTATGCGGACCACATATCCCTTCGTGTACTTCTCGTAACGCAATTTGAGCTTCGTCACTCTCTAAACATCTAAGGAGGGTGCCATCTAGACCTCGTCGGTATAGAATATCAGCTAGGATAACGTATCAGGAGGATTGGCGAATGAAAGTGCGGCGTTGGTTGTTCGATAGATCGGGAGGTAAGATATTGTCGCGAAGGTATGTGAATATGGAACCATATAACTGGGATTCAGGACCAACAACACATATCATTTCCATAGGAGTGATCTCATATGATGGAATCAGCAGGTTGTCAACCAGGAACTCATAGCAGGTCTCATTTTGTGGCAGATCAATGAGCGAAGCAATTGTAGCCATGGCATCAGCAGCACGATTCTGTTCTCTTGGTATCTGCTCAAACTCTATCTTTGCAAAGTGCTGTTTCAGATCATCTACCAGTTGTTTGTAAGGCATTAGCTTTTCATCTTTTGTTTGATAATCATCAGTTTCTTGACGGATGACAAGTTGAGAATCCCCAAAAACACGAAGTTCTTGGATCTTCCACTGAACTGCAATTCTTAACCCAGTTGTTAATGCCTCGTATTCCGCTATATTGTTGGTACAAGGAAATGATAAGCGGTATGACTTTGGTATAGAATCGCCTTGGGGAGTTATAAAGAGTACACCCGCTCCTGCCCCATGCTATGTGTATGAGCCATCAAAGTATAGTTGCCATGGCTTTGCAGGTGATATTGTTAGAATGGACTCATCTGGAAATTCGGACCGTAGAGGAACATCATCTATCATGGGAGCATCTGCCAGTTGATCTGCGATGGCTTGTCCTTTGATTGCTTTTCTGTCCACGTATTCAATGTTGAATTCACTCAAAATCATTACCCACTTGGCCAGTCGCCCAGTAAGTGTAGCTTTGTTGAGAAGATATTTTAGTGGATCAATTCTGGAAATCAACTTGGTCTTGTGAGTAAGCATGTAATGTCGTAATTTTTGTGAAGCGAAGACCACAGCGAGACATGCACGCTCAATTGGTGTGTAGTTTAGCTCATAGCCCACCAATGTGCGACTGATATAGTAGACTGCTTTTTCCTTGCCGTTAGGTATTTGCTGTGCTAGGAGTGCCCCCAGCGCTGTTGGAGTAGCTGATATGTAAAGTAGCAATGGTTGATCCGGAATTGGTGGCATCAAAACTGGCAGGTTCAAAAGATAGTTTTTGAGTGCCTGAAAAGCCTGTTGACAGTTCTCATCCCATTTGAACTTAATGTTTTTATGTAGCAGGTGCTGGAAAGGATTGCACTTATCTGCAACTTGTGCTATGAATCTTCGTATGGACTGGAGTCTCCCTTGTAAAGACCGAAGTTGACTGATATTCTTGGGTGGCGGCATGTCCAAGATAGCCTTGACTTTTGCTGGATCCGCTTCTATTCCTCTTTTAGACACAATGAATCCTAGGAGCTTCCCGGAGGTTACTCCAAAGACACATTTCTTTGGGTTTAATCTTACCTTGTATTTTTCCAGCCTATCAAAAGTAACTGAAAGTATATCCAAGTGTGTATTTCTGTCTATTGATTTAACCAAAAGGTCGTCAACATAATCTTCCACCGTTACATGCATGAGATCATGGAAGATAGTAGTCATGGCTCGTTGATACGTGGCACCTGCATTTTTCAGTCCAAAGGGCATGACATTCCAGCAGAAGGTTCCCCATGGACAAGTGAATGATGTTTTATGTTGATCTTCAGGTGCAATCTTGATCTGATTATATCCAGAAAATCCATCCATTAAAGATAACATCTCATGGCCTGCTGTGAGATCAACAATTAAATCAATGTTTGGTAATGGGAAATCATCCTTCGGACAAGCCTTGTTGATATCCCTAAAGTCTGTACATATTCGGATGCTGCGATCTGGTTTGCTGACAGGTACTAAATTGGAAATCCATTCAGGATAATCAATTGGGCGTATGAATCCGACATCCAATAATTTCTCCAGCTCTGCCTTGACTAGCAATGCCACCTGTGGATGCATTTTCCTCAATTTCTGTTTTACTGGTTTTGCCCCCGGTTTGACTGTTAAATGATGCATTACTAAGTCGGGGTCTAGTCCAGGCATATCAGCATAAGACCATGCGAAGTTGACTTGTCGTTCCTTAAAGAAGCTTATGAACCTTGCTTTCTCGGCCTCTGTCAATGATTGAGCCAAAAATATGTTGTGTGGAACCTCTGCTGTACCAATGTTTGTCTTTATAGTCTCCTCTACCAACATGGATGATTTTTCCTCGTATGATGCTGGGAGAATGTCAAGCCTTCCATCTTCGGGCGCCTCAGAGAGGTTTTCACCCTCAGATACGTCCTTTCTTTTTACTTTTTTAGAGTCAGAGAGTGCCACAGTGTGGTTTTCACCATAAGACCCTTGTTTTGTTTTTATTTTCACATTTTTGCGACTAGAAGGCCCGACACCCTCACCAAAGTATGCCATGTTATTAAGCTCTATGGTGTATCCTGCTTTATGGTCTCCAAGAGGAAGATCATCGCGAATGCCAAGATAATCAACAATAGCTTCGTCATTTTGAAATGTATCAAGCTGTGGTGGTCCATCCTGATCCCAGTCAATGAGTTGGGGGTGAACGAGGGGAAGGTCTTTAGTGTTTTTAGAGTCCGCAAGGCTAATAGTGAAGATGTGGTTATATTCAGGTATGTCAAGGTAATCATCGAGGTCATCAATGGCACTCTCCTCATCAGTGTTGATCGTGAGTGAGTCCAAATTATCATCACTAGTAGCACCCTCAGGGACAGGTGTCCTCATCCTATGTGATCCTGACCTAGGGCCTTGAAACGAAGCTTGTGCGGGATCCTTATGGGTTGGTTCTTGACCGACTCTGAATTTCTTGTAAAACTCCTCCTCCTCTGTAGGTTCATCTGGCTCTCTAAATGTCTCATTGAGTTCATAGTCGCTGGAGGATTTGTCTGAACCCCATTCCCACTCATTGGAGTCTGTGGAATAATTATCCTCTTGTTGAACTTCAGCCACTTTGACTCGCCATATCTGTTTTGTTCTCTTATTTTGAATCTTGGGATTTAGAAAACCAAGCCCCTTAGAGCGTTCCCTTCTTGTAGTTAGCTCAGGTTGTAGAGGCTCCATGACACCTTCTTTGCATAGTCCGAGAGGACTCTTTCCATCATACCCAAATCTTTGTAGAATTTTGAAACCTTTGCCATAGTCTTCACAGGGTATTATAATTTGATCACGTGTATCATCTTCAGCGTCCTTATATAGCATTTTATATAAAGTTTCTTCCTCTAGTTCGCCCCATTTTTGAAAGACGGTAGGATCCCATTTGAGTAGCATGATGGAGATTTGCTTATTAGGATGTGGCCTCCCATATTCCTTGGGGGAGTTCATGACTTGTCGTAAGAACATTGTTTGATTCAGAGTGTATTCTCCCATGCCTTTGTCTTGAAACTTGGCTCTAAGTTCACCTTGTTTGGACGTCGAGGGTTTTAATGACTCAGGATCAATATATGCTGAAGAAGGAGTAGCCTCACGATTGCTAGGAATGATAGTCTTAGTATGTGATCTCAAGTTATTGCAATATATGAATGGATTTGGATCACCATTGACCGTTACCTCGACTCCATTATGAGGAAACTTTATGCACTGATGGTACGTTGATGGGACTGCCCTCATTTCATGAATCCATGGACGTCCTAACAATATGTTATACGTGAGGTCTAGATCCAGGACCTGACAAACCACGTCCTTCGTGACTGGCCCTATTCTTAGTGGTAAGATGACCGTGCCCTTGGACGAACGCTCTTCATCATCATAAGCCTTAATAGTAATTTGGTTCATAGAATTCACAGCTTTGTCAGAATATCCCAATTGTCTGATGGTGCTCAAGGTACAAATATTAAGACCTGCTCCTCCATCTATCAGGACTCGTTTTATTCGGTGTTTATGTATGAAGGCTTCAATATGTAGAGGTGCATTATGAGGCTGACTTATGGAGGCGTCATCGGCTTCTGTGAATGTGAGGGAGTGTGGAACGGATAGGTATCCCACCATGGCTTGAAACTGGTCCACGTTTAGATCAGTAGGGACAGCAGTATCTCTCAAGGTTTTGTCAAGGACAGCTTTATGTGCAGGAGATATGCGTAAGAGCTCAAGAATAGAGATGAGTGCGGGTGTTTTCCCTAATTGCTCTACAAGGTCGTACTCAGGCTTAGTTGACGAAAGATTGGTATTCTTAGTAGAGGTACCTGGCAATGTGATCTTACCTCGACGGGTTGTAACATGACATTCAGAGGTAGATGTGGATGAAGATCCCACACCTTTTAGGACAATTTTGGGTCGCTGAGGAGGATTCTCAGGATTTTTGTTTTTGATAGTAATGGTAGAAATATGATTGTCCATTGAGATGTGATTAATAGTGGAATCATAATTGTAAGATGCTCTAGTGTAATTGGCTTGATCATCTGTGACTTTGCCTTTTCCCTTGTCATGTTTTGGGAATGGTTCCTTAAACACCTCATGCTCTTGGTTAGATGAATGTCCCTCAATCTCAATATCTCCTCTGTCAATGAGATCTTGTACAATGTTTTTCAATCGATGGCAATTACTTGTCTTGTGACCCTTGCTCTTATGAAATTCGCAATATTCATCATCATTCCACCAATTCGGTTTTACCTTTGGTTCATATGGAGGAAAGTCTGGGATCGTGATCACCTTGTTTGCTACCAGCTTTTTGAATACTGATTCAAGTGGTTCTCCCAATGGAGTATATTTCCTTCGTGGTTTAGCAGCCATTTGATTGTTCACTTGATTGTTGGTAGAACTTGATCCAGAAAAGACGAACTTTGGTCTCACTGTGTTGGCATCCACAACACCATCATTAACTGTGTTCTTGTTCTTGTTCCAAAATTTTGGTTTGTCCTTTCCCTTAAAGTCCTCTTTGTTTTCTTTGAATAGTTTGATAACTCCTTGTTCAATCAAGACCTTTTCTGTTGCTAGGCCCTTTTCAATGACATCCTTGAATGTAGACAAATAAGCTTTTCTGAGATCATAGCCAATAGCCTTGTTAACATTTTGTGTGAACATCTCCACCATTTGTTTCTGCGGGATTTCACAAGAGCATCTGCTAGCTAAGTTTCTCCATCTTTGTAAAAATGACGCGAAAGATTCTCCTTCCTTTTGTTTAGTATTGCACAAGGTAGTAACTGAGACATCTGTTTCAATGTTGTAAGAAAAATGTTGAATGAATGCTTCTGCCAAGTCGCCCCATGACTTGATACCAGGAGGTAATTGAGAAAACCATTCCATAGCTTGGTCACCTAAGCTCTGTGGGAACAACCTCATCAAGTATGTTTCTTCTGCCGCTACCTCAATGCAAGCTGTGAAGAATTGTCTTATGTGTGCCTTGGGGTCTCCTCTCCCTCTATATTTGTCGAATTTTGGCGTTGCAAAGTGCGGAGGAAACGGAGGCATTGGAATGCTCTTATCAAATGGATAAGGGCATATATCTCTCATAGTATATGTGGGTTTTGATGTGCCCATGTCTTCCACTTTCTTTTGTAGATCTCTAATTTGTTGCTCCAAATTATTTTTGGGAGGAGATGGATTTCTTGTAGCATGTCCCATGTTTGAAACACCCATTTGAGGGGGAACTTGTTGCATATATGGATGATACTGATCGTAGACATGTCCATATGGAGGTCTATATTGTTGCGACATATATGGAGCACTTGGCATAATTTCTTGTTGAGGGACCCCATATCTGTTTTGTGTGTATAAACCATATTCAATAGGCCTTTCATTTTCCATTGTGTTGCCCCCAATTTTGACATGAGGTCTCCTTGTGTCAAAATTTTGAGGATGTCCTTGTGTATCCACTTGTCTTAATTGACCCATATCTTGAGCATGTGTTTGAACATAAGGCCTCCATGATGGTCTTTGAGTGTAAGTATCATGCATTTGAGCTTGTGTATGTGGGATCGCTGGTTTCTGAAGCAAAACTGATGGTGACTCCGGCATCGTATTATTGGGTCCTCCACTATTAAGTTGAGTTTGTTGTGAAGGTCTACTTTCCATAAGTTGAGATAAGTCAAAATCATGCAGTATTTTGGCTCCACTTTGTGCCATCATGTTTAGAAAGTATTGACGATCTCTCCTCATTATCTCTTCAACCAATCTATTGAATTGAGGATCCATTATAGATTCTTGTATGTCTGCTGATAGTATTGAAGAATTGTCCACATTATCATTGAGTGTAGCATTGTTGTTTATAGTGTTTGCGCTTTCCACATTTGGATTCTGTCTATAAACATTCATGTCTGGTAATGTAGTGTGCTCAGGATTGTAGAAGACATCATTGTCATACTCATAAGAACTCATGTTTACGGACCCTTGAGCTTCTTTGACTATTCTCCTAGATTTTTGAAGACGGGTTTCAACCATGAACTAGGTGTTTAGCAATATGTGAGAAACTAGATGAAGAATGACAAGAGTATGTAAGACCAAGAGTTGTATGGAATGTAAATGAATCTGAAGTTTACTTGCAATGTCCAAAGTGTAAGACCAAGTATGTATGTAGTAGAGTAGGTGTGACTTCCAAAGAGAGGATAGTTTCTCTTGATGAGGTAAGTTGACCTTGACTCTAAGTAAGACCAAATGAGACCCAAAGGTAAGAAACCTTGATGAGGGACCACTTAGCAAAGTGTTGTAGTGTGTTGACAAAGTATAGTGAGGACAAGCAAGTGACCTTTTGACTCAAGTTTAGACAAGTATGAATGTAAAATGAGGTATGAAGCAATGATGGACTGTGTAAGACCTTAGAACAGGCTGAATGCTAGATGAAATCTGAAGAGACAATCTAGGAAGCTTAAGTATGCCGAAACTGATTTTCTTTGTTTGTTTGACTGTTAAACTTTTCAAATCCTGACACAGACGCCTCTGTATACTTCACAGACGCGGTTTTAAGACACAGACGCTACTCTGTTTGACGCAGGCGTGGTTCTGAGATTTTCCTGTTGATGTTTGCTGGGACTGTAACAGTTTTTTGCAATTGTGGACACAGACGCGCCTGTATACTTCACAGACGCGATTTCCAGACACAGACGTGTCTCTGTTCAACACAGACGCTGATAAAAACACAGACGCTATTCTGTACTTCATAGACGCATTTATCCGACACAGACGCGGTTTTAACAGACACAGACGCGTTTCTGTAACCTTAGTGCAATCTTTCCTATCTGTGAATTTGTTTTGCTGTGACCAAATCTGATTTTTCGACTATTTTTCGTGACAAGAGGACACAGTGTTGATGACCCAATGTTTGCAGACTGTTTAGACTCCAAAAAGTGTGTTGTTTGATGTAAAAAGTTTTTGCATACACTTGAAGACACAAAAGACACAATGTTTTGCTGTTTTGTCTTGATTGTTTGAATGTTTATCATAAGTCAAGCACAATTCTTATGGCTGGCCAGGACAATAATTGTTGATCCCACATGGGGTTTTACCCCCGAGGCTACGCTATTCAGAGCGGATACTTAGATGCTTGACCTCACTGGCTCCACCCTCGGCACTCACTTCTCGGGTCAGCCAAGCATCAGTCCCCATGAAAACTCCCCATGGCGAACTTTGTATCTCTACTAAGAACCATATGTGTGTGGGCCGCTACCAGAGGTCCGACCTCCTGCCTCAACAACTAGAAGGATTTGGGCATCTAAAACAATGAGGTGCTAGTAAGGGCATCTGCTCGTGTGGCCATACATGCGGCACTTTCAGCTCTGTAAATACAGAAGGCTCCCAGCCGGTAGGGGTTACGCCCTACAAATGATCAAATAAATTTGATCAAACGGGTTTAGGGGGAGACATAGTGTCGGTATGAACTAATCAGCACACGTTATTCATAGTTTTCACCATGAATACATTTGATTATAGTGGCTTGGAAGAAGATGGCTTTTCTTTTGCTACCACTTGGGTCGTTCTCTTCTCACTAGTAGTCCTAATGACCACACGGGAAGACAGGCCCTCTAAAGAATAAACAAAAAGAGCCTATTGCTCAAGACACAAAAGACAATGGTTCAATTTTAGTGCACCAATTGAAGTGTTTGCTAAGCTATGAAAACAAGGCACACAATAAAATTACAAAAACCCTAGCCAAGGCCCTGCAACAAAATTGTTAGTAGTTTGGGTTGTTTCAAATGATAACCCCTTCCTGCAAGCACACAAGTTAGGTAAATTTTAGAAAACCCAAAAAGACTTTGTGAAAAGGGGCCTTCAACAAAAACGTATTTGCCTCCAAAGCAAGCTGCACAAATCAGGTTAGCTAGATCTGCAAAAGGTTAGCCAAAAATAAACCAGATCTAGAACCCTAAGTACAAAATCCGAAAACTCGAATCGAAAAACTTGAAAAATTTGCAAAACAGAATGCACAGACGCTGTTATACCAGACACAGACACGTCTGTCCGACACAGACGCGGTTCTGTGATTCGCAGACGCGATCTAAGAACACAGATGCCTCTTTCTTCTACAGACGCGATAATATGATGCACAGACGCGATTCGGAATCACAGACGCGACTTTCGGAAACCTGCAAAAATAGAAAATGACAGAAACACAGACGCGATCCAAGATATCAAAGACGCCTCTGAAATACAAAAACGCGATCCGAACACTCGCAGACGCGGAAAAAACCTAAAATGTCGTCGAAATCGTCCGATCTGCAACTTCAAAAATGCAAAATCTGCAACAAAAATGTTAAATGCAAAGGGACAAGAGTCCCACCGGGCGTGCCAAAATGTATATGGTGAAAATGGATAGCAATAAACAACAATATTGAAAGACTAAAATGGATTCAACCACCAAACCCTAGCCTAACAATGAACAAAGATCCACCATAACATATGAAGATAACCTAAGACAATGCAAATAACTCAAAATCACAAAGATTATACCATCACATGTCCACTAGGGTTTAGATCTCCATTCTTCCTATCTCCATTGATCTTGTTTGATATGCTTGCTCTCAGATTTTTGTATGCACAAGAGCTCAACAAAGAACGGAATGTGGTTGCAAGTAGAATTGTAGTGTAGTCAATTGATCAAGTAGTTAGGGTTTGACAATGAAGAAAGCATCTCCTTAAATAGAAGACACAATAAGAAATGGAGGGTTAAGATTGAGAGGTGTAAAAAGAGAGGTCGGCTAGGATTAAAGGGTAGGTATAAGAAATACCAAAATAATGAAAGAGGTAGGTAGTGTAGGAATTAAGAGATGAATGACATGTGTCATGTGTAGAAAAAGATAATGAATTAATTAAATAAATAAAGATTTATTTAATTAATAGAAGAATAAGACAATTAAATAAATAAAAATATTTATTTAATCTAGGAAAAAGGGGTAATTTAAATAAATAAATGTATTTATTTAAATGAGAAATAAGGCTAGAAGAGGATAAATGAATTAATTAAATAAATAAAGATTTATTTAATTAATAGAAGAATTAGGCTTAGATAATTAAATAAATAAAATATTTATTTAATTAGACATGACAATTTTAGGTGTCTACACTAGGTAGTAATTTCAAAGCCATAATGCTAGGTAGCTTGTCCAAGGGGTTGACCCAAAATAATTTGACCTCTAGGCAATATAACAACTTTTGTCAAGGAAAACTCCAATAATATCATCTTTACTCATCAACAAATATTAGAGGTTATGTAGTAAATTATATTGTAGAAGTCTATTCTTTACCATATTATAATTATGCATTAAATCTCTATTCTATGTTTCTTGGGAAGATCATTAGGAAACTTTCAGTTTATTCTAATTTTAAGATAGTAAAGATATTGAAAGAATGATTGTATAATAAACATTGATAGATTAAGTTGAGATATTGATGCAAAGCCCTACCCACACACTTAAGGACAAGCCCAAACAAGGTTAGAATTCTGACCCCTCAAATGATCAGAAGGGTTCTGCAAGGAAGGACTCCACACCTTGAATGAAACTACACACAAATTCACTAGGCTTGGGTCGACTCAAGATGAGTAAATGCCTCAACACCTACCCTACACCATCCTATGAGACCCTAATCCTAAGGGCTTAGGATTTGGTTCACTTATGACCATTAGAAACTGGTCCAAGTATTGGTTTTGGGATTAGACCCCAATTCCTTATACCTCCTTTAGAAACCTACCCCTAGGCTTATAGCCCTATTTGGCGACAAAATGGATCTTAACTCCAAAATATTCCACACACCCATACAAAAAATTTACCATTTCAAACACCCTTTTGGAAGTTGTAGTGATCCCTAAAATGGTTTGACCAAGTCCTCAATTACAAAGTCTGATCCCTTTATGGGCCAAGAGACCTAATAGGGGCAATTAGCCCTATTTTCCAAAGAAACTACCAATCAATGAATCCAAAATGGAAAACCAACTCTATGGGCATGTGCGGGATGGTGAAAAAACCTTTAATTCTAGGGTTGCATGCCTGGAATCCACCGCTATGACATTTTATGATAACTATCCTAAATCTTGTCCTAGGTAGTCACATAGAGATGCCTACCTAATTTTACTCCTTTCTCCACACAACCAAGCTTCCTCTAAAAAAAAAAATGAAAAATCTAAATTAAAGAGGCTGTCACAACCCTCCTTTATCACTTTTGGATTTAAAATACAAACTCTATTATATTTCTGGATAAACTATTTAAATGATTGAATGAATATCATAAAAGGATGAAATAATAAAGCACACACATGGAAAATATACATTTTCTTAATTATTTATTTAGTTTTCCTCATCCAATTATGGCACATGTTGTAGGAAATATAAGAAGCTTCTAGAGGATTCTCCACCACCTTGCATGTAACTCCTCCCACTAAGTCTAATCAATTTGCATGAAGTCCAAAATTGGGAAAGAATCTCTTTTTTTTAATTAAAATTTTAGGTAGTGGAATAGAGGGATTTTTCTTATAAATGATATGCAAGTTTCCAAAAAGGGGAGTTGGTTATTCCAAAAGGAAATTCTTCTCTCAAGTAAATTTTTTCTTTTGTAGTCATATTTCATTCTTTTGAAAATAGCTAAGATTTCTTTGGAGGATTTCTTTCAAGTTTGAAGATCAAGGGAGGCTGATTGAAGGATTCATAGGGGATTCTTCATCAATTGCAAGTATCTAGGTTTTTCTTCTTATTTAGTTTTATTTTGAATCATGCATTTTTACTTTTGCTATGAATTAAATTAGATCAATCTTGTTTTAATGCATTGCTGAAATTAGTTTTGAAATCTTGTTTTTCAATTCCTTACTATAATTTGGATTATTGTTGTGAATTAGTTTGAAGAGTTAAAAACTTGTTTTTCAATTCCTTGCTGTAATTTGGATTTTGTTGTGAATTAGTTTTGAAGAATTAAAATCTTGTTTTTCATCTACTTGTTGTATATTGGATTAATCTTATTTTATATACACACTGTGAATTAAATTCAAGGAATAAAATATTGCTCTTTTTTTCTTGCTATGAATGAATCAAATCTTCCTGTAGGAATAAGTTAACTTCTATGTAAATCTCAGTATACTTATTATTCTATGAGGAAGTGAAATATAAGTTTGTCTCTGTAAATTTTAGATTGAAAAATAGATTATAAATACACCTTATGAGCTTGCATTTCCCAATATAATCATCTATCTTTCAATCATCTATACATGGCTGGAAATGATTTATTTTCCTTGGGTTGTTTATCTCTGTGAATAACTCTCTGGGTTATTCACTCCTGTGAATGAACCCTTATTGTTTACTTTAATATTTTTATCCTTAGTATCCAAAATCTACTCTCTGTGTCTATTTAAGTTAAACTGGAAACTATAAAATATATATATATATATATACCTAAGTTAATCGAAATATCACATTTAATGGAAAGGAAAAGTGGCATTGGTACCCTCCACTAGTCTGCGGTCACTGCTATGGCAGTGGCTGCAAGGTAGTGGAGGGGACCATGGGGTCCCCCTCCCACTTAACCCCTAACTTGCTAGGAGCAAACAACACTTGTGCATGCGGGTAGAATATAGTTTTTTTTTTGTTTTTTTTTTTAATTTGTTTAATGGAATTTATTTATAGTTAAAATTTGATAATAAAGTTTTAGTTAATTGTTAATAATTATTAATAAACTTTAGTTTAATAATTGTTATTAAATGTTAAAATTAGTAAAGTAAACTTAGGAAAAATTTAATAATAATTAATAGGGATTATTGTATAGTGGATTACTGTGAAAGAATGGGATCTCTCAATTCATTGAGGATTTAATTGATTTCTTGGGCAGTAACTTTAGGCTTACTTAAATTTTTAAGTCTTATTAATATGATTGATCCAAAATCACCAAAAGTATAAACTAATTGCCAATAACTCTATAATTAATTATTCTCACAATAGGAGTAAACACTTCTTCATTTTGTATGCAAATGATGTTACTTTTGCATTGCATTTATATTAATTCGCATTCATTATCTTCACACAATTGCACGTAAGTTCACAATTATCATTATCATGCCAATACATGTATTAATTTGTTTAGTTGTAGAATAATGGTATTTCTCTTTTTCAAATAGTATTTAAGTGTCACCAAAGTTTGCAAAGTTTAAGTTATGTACATCCATTTCATAATTATATTTCAAGCATGATGTTTTCATAAGCTCTTAGTTTAGAAACTAAACAAAGGAAGTTGGAAAACCAAAACCTAGCAGCGTTCGGTATATGCGGTGCCTCTGGGTCACGCTTACAGGTAATGTCGTCATGTTGAACTATTGTACTTAATGCCTAATAAAGATGCATCAATGACGTCTGTGGCATCGTCCCTATAAATCATCGAGGAGTAATAAGGGACACTTGGAAGTTAAAATCCAAGGGGCGGGTAATCCCCCTTGGATCGATAATCTAATAAGATAACTTTTAAATGATTTCACATCCATTGAGATAAACCATAGTAAACCCCCCCTTTTTGGGATGGTTAAGTTAAATGCTTTTATGAAATTGATTTTTTTTATCTTGAAGAGATATTAGTGATTGGCAATTTGGTCAAGGGTGATGCTCATGATAGGTGTTAGGATCTAGTTGCTTTAGGCCACAAGCAATAGGCCATCTTGAGCCTTTGCTTAAGCGCTACCATCGTGGGTAGTAACCGCAGAGAAACTGTCTAGGACATTGACCCCAGAAAGGATTGCGTACCCACAAATCAGTTTACATCAAACCATAGAATAGAAAATAGAACTACATACTTTACGCCTTGATCTCGTGCTGAAGCGGGTATGTAGGCAGTCTTGGGATGAAGTTGTCCCTCGTACTCAGGCGTTCGTGG
This sequence comes from Cryptomeria japonica, assembly GCF_030272615.1. NCBI lineage: Eukaryota > Viridiplantae > Streptophyta > Pinopsida > Cupressales > Cupressaceae > Cryptomeria > Cryptomeria japonica. The sequence continues at coordinate 683,353,890 of NC_081412.1, forward strand.
GTGGGGTCTACGCTTGGTTGAGTAAGAATCCTATTTGAAAGATAAGATAATTAAATTGGAAAAAGAAATTCAATGCATACTCAAAAGGAATCCTGTATGGATTCACTTGACTTCCCGAGGCTTTAAGCCAAATTCTGAGGTGGAATTCAAGCTTGTATTATTTAATTACACCTAAGGACAGCGACCTCAGTGCACTTCTGTTAGAAGAGTGTAGTACTTAGTGAGCGGCTCAGGACTCGAATGGTCCCGATGAGTCTAAGTCTCTGGCCAGAGCATCTCCTATCCTGTTTGGATAGATGCCTACCCCGTATGGGTAGATGCCTATCCCGTATTGGATAGATGGAATCTTATGTCCTGTATGGACAATTGCCTAACCCGTATGGTTAGATGCTCATCCCAGATGGATGAATGCCTAATCCTAATGGATGGATGCCCAGAGTATGCAATTGAATAAAACATAATAATTAAATTAAATACACAAAGCAAAAAAAAAAAAAAAGAACACTCAATTTTGTTGAGTTAATCATGGTGGGTTACTACATGTGGTATCAGAGCAAAGGTTCAAATCTAGGCCTTGTGCTCACTTCAATTTATTCAACTAAGGGAATGTTTTGCAATGATAGAAATTAAATTTTAAAAATCCTAAACTAAGAACTAACTACATAATTTAACATTCAGGCAAAAACCTAGAATGGCAAGAGGAAGAGGAAGAGGAAGAGGAAGGGGTAATGGAAGACGTACTAGGAGTCAAAGGGAAGAAAACCATGAGGAAAACCATGAAGAAAACCATGAAGAAAACCATGAGGAAGACCATGAAGAGGATTGACACAATCCAAGAAATAACGAAGATGGGGTCCAAGCTATAATCGATCTTCTAATCGAACAAAGACATAAAATCAACTTTCTGGAACAATCAATGCAGGACCTTAAGGAAAGGTAGAACGACTTTGAAAATAGAAGTGGTACTGAAAATGGAAACCCTAGTAGCAATCAAGGGAATATGATGGGTAATAGAAATGAAAATAACATATTGGAACTCTCCAAGGACTTAAAGAAAATCACCCCTCCTAAGTTCGATGGGAGGCAAATTGGTGAAGGGGCTGAGAATTGGCTAAATGAAATGGAAAATTATTTTGATCTAAGAGATTTTAGTGAAACAACCAAGGCCTTATCGGGTTCCTATCAACTCATAGGGGAGGCAGCTAGTTGGTGGACCAACACCAAGGAACAGAATGGGTATAACAAGGATATGGTCACATGGGATCAATTTGTTCACCACTTCCAAGATAGGTGGCTCCCTCAATTATTCTCTGATGAGAAGGTGATAGAATTCCATAATCTATGTCAAGGGTCCCTATCCGTTCAACAATATTGGGATAAGTTCACCAAGTTGCTTAAATACATACCTATGTACCAGAAAGATGAAGAAGGCCAAGCAAAGAAGTTCATTTTGGGGCTAAATACCAACATAGGGGCAGAGGTGGACATGCATGGACCCAAAAACATGAATGAAGTACTTGAAAAGTTCCTAAGGCAAGAGAGGAAGATTCAAACACTAGTAGGGCAGAACTATAATGGGAACCACTCTTTTAAAAGGAAACAGGAATTCAATGGAAACACTAATTTCAACAAGGGTCAGAGGAATAATTCTTCCGAAAGAAGGCCATTGCCTAATCAATATCAGAGAAATGGAAATAATAATAATAATAATAGGGGCAATAATAACAGAGGCAACTATAATAGGAATGACCAACAGAACAAGGTAACTTATCCACCCAGGGTCAATGAAACAAGGAATGATCCCCCTAGAAATCAAGGTACGAGGGGTCCTCCAGGTGGATGCTTCATGTGTGGGGGAAACCATTTTGCTAGAGAGTGCCCCAGGATGCAAGGACAAATTAGGGACAATCAACCCCAACAAGGGCCCCAACAAAGGATTCATGTAGCGGTTAGGAACCAAAGAGGAAGATACCAGAATGTTCTTGTGGAAACTACAGGTACACTATTTGAACAACCAATATCAATTCTAATTGACACTGGATCATCTGAATGTTTCATCTCACCTGAATTAGTAAACAAATATGCATTAAAAGTTAATCAAATGGAGTCATCATGGATGGTTCAATATGGAGATAAGGCAACTAGGGAAGTAACTAAGTGTTTGCCGAGGGCAAGGGTACAATTTCCTGAGTTTGAAACAAGGGTAGATCTCTATGTGGCACCCTTAGGATTATATGATATAATTATTGGAATGAGTTGGTTAACAGACCATCAAGCTAATGTAGATTGCTATAACAAAGTTCTTGAATTTTTGGATGATGGGGGGAAAAGGGTCAAAATCCAAGGGAAGTTTAAACCCATTAATATAGAAACCATCTCAGCCATGCAATTAAAGAAGGAAAGGAGAAGAGGCTTAATCTATATGGTTGAAATTGATGAAGGAAAGGAGGAAAATACACCAACCTTTGAAAATGCCCCTTTCTTAAAAGAATTTAAGGATGTTTTTCCAGAAGAATTACCCAGCTTACCCCATAAGAGGAAGTTTGACTTTTCTATCAAAGTACTCCCAGGAGCTGAACCTGTATCAAGGGCACCTTACCGAATGAACACAACTAAATTACAAGAGCTCAAAATGCAATTAGAGGAACTCTTAGCTAAGGGATTAATAAGGCTAAGTGTATCACCATGGGGAGTGCCAGTCTTATTTGTTAAGAAGAAGGATGGAACCTTAAGGCTATGCATCGACTATAGGATGTTGAACAAAGTCACCATAAAGAATAGGTATCCCTTACCTCGCATAGAGGATCTTTTTGACCAAATGAAAGGAGCTGTAGTTTTCTCAAAGATAGACCTCCAGTCAGGGTACCATCAACTCAGAATTAAGGAGGAAGACATTCTGAAAATAGCTTTCAGGACTAGATATGGGCATTATGAATTCATAGTAGTTCCTTTTGGTGTAACCAACGCCCCAGCTGCATTTATGAACCTAATGAATAGTGTACTCCATGACTACTTGGATAAATTTGTTTTGGTATTTCTGGATGACATATTGATTTACTCTAGAAATGAAGAGGAACATTTAGTGCACCTACAAATTGTTTTGCAAAGGTTGAGAGAACATAAGTTATATGGAAAATTGTCCAAATGTGCCTTCTTTGAGGAAAAGATTCACTACCTTGGGCATATAATATCAAAGGAAGGAATAGCAGTTGATCAAGATAAAATAAAGGCAATAGTAGAATGGCCAATCCCTAAGAATGTTTCAGAGGTAAGAAGCTTTATAGGGCTAGCAGGTTACTATAGGAGGTTTGTGGAAGGATTCTCTAAGATAGCAAACCCCATCACCTCATTACAAAGGAAGGGAAAAAGGTTTGTGTGGACTAAGAAAAGTGATAAGGCATTCCAAATCTTGAAGGGAAAACTAACATTAGCACCCATTCTAAAGGTATCAGATCCGAATGGACACTTCATAGTCGTAACTGATGCTTCTATTGAAGGGTTAGGGTGAGTACTTGTCCAAGATGAAGGGGTAGTAGCTTACGAATCCATAAAGCTAAAGACTCATGAAGTCAATTATGCACCCCACGACTTAGAGTTGGCAGCAATTATGCATGCCCTACAAAAATGGAGACACTTCTTACTAGGGAAGCCCTTTGAGCTAAAGTCAGATAACCAAGGACTAAAGTACATCTTTACCCAACCCCACTTAAATGCCAGATAAAGAAGGTGGTTAGAGTTTCTAAGTGAATACGACTTTGTAATTGAATATATTAAAGGGAAGGAAAATAGGGTGGCAAATGCCTTAAGTAGGAGGAGACACTTCATGACTATAGCAACATTCAAACTTCTTTCAAAAGGCAAGTAATGGATGAGCAAGTCAAATTGACTTTAGAACACAACCCAACCGATCCTAAGGTTGAAGGGTATACATTAGATGAAGAAGGGTTACTCAGATACAATAATAGAATCTATATTCCAAATTTGGGAGACTTAAGGGAAGTAGTCCAGTCAGAGGCTCACAATGCTCGTTATTCAGGGCACCCAGGAGCTAACAAACTTTATGCAGATCTAAAGAAGTTATACTTTTGGCAAGGGATGAAGAATGACATTGTCAAGTATGTGGCTAAATGTTTGGAGTGTCAAACAGTAAAGGCAGAACATAGACATCTAGCTAGATTGTTACAATTGCACGATGTACCTCAACACAAGTGGCAAGTTATTAGCATGGATTTTGTACAAGGGTTACCCATGTCACCTTCTAGGCATGATGCAATAATGGTGGTAATTGACAAACTCACTAAGGTGGCACACTTTATACCATGGAACCTGACGGATGATGCACCTACCTTGGCTAGGCGCTTTGTTAAGGAAATATTTAGGTTGCATGGAATACCAGAGAAAATCATATCAGATAGAGATGCTAGATTCACTTCCAGGCTTTGGACCACTCTTCAATCAGCTCTAGGAACTCAACTAAATTTTAGGACCGCATACCATCCTAAAACCAACGATCAGATAGAAAGGACAAACCAGATTATGGAGGACCTACTTTGCATGTATTGTATGGATCAACAGAGGAAATGGGAAGAATACCTACCTCTAGTAGAATTTGCTTACAATAATATATATCAAACATCTTTGGGAATGGCACCTTTTGAAGCTTTGTATGGTAGACCATGTCAAACACCTTTGAGTTGGGATAGTCTTGAAGATAGAGTGATTATTGGACCAGATATGTTGAAAGAGATGGAAAGGAAAACTAATGAAATTAGGCAAACATTGAAGGAAGCCTCAGATAGGCAGAAAAGTTATGCAGACAAAAACAGGACACCAAGGGAGTTTGAGGTAGGAGAGAAAGTCTTCCTAAGGGTTAGGCCACACAAGAGCTCTATAAGATTTGGAAAGAAGACTAAGCTTGCACCTCATTATGTTGGACCCTTTGAAGTATTGCGAAGGATTAATCCAGTTGCATACCGGTTGGCCTGAGCTCCCCAATTGAGCCGAATCCATGATGTCTTCCATGTATCTCTTCTTAAAATGTATGTACCTGATGAGAAACACATTTTGAATTGGGATGCTTTAAAGGTCCAGGAAATGGGAGGAATAATGATAGAGCCATTTAGAATCTTGGAGAGGCCCTAGTGCTAGTTGTACAACAGAGAGGTTGATCAGTGCAAAGTGCAATGGGACCAATATGATGAAAAGAATGCCACGTGCGAAGATACTAAGGAGATGCAGCAGTTGTTTCCTTTTTTGTTTTAAACATAAACTATAGACTCTTTTGGATGTATTCAATAAGTGCATCGGGATGATGCACAAATTAAGAGGGGGAGGACGTCACAACCCTCCTTTATCACTTTTGGATTTAAAATACAAACTCTATTATATTTTTGGATAAACTATTTAAATGATTGAATGAATATCATAAAAGGATAAAATAATAAAGCACACACATGGAAAATATACATTTTCTTAATTATTTATTTAGTTTTCCTCATCCAATTATGGCACATGTTGTAGGAAGAATAAGAAGCTTCTAGAGAATTCTCCACCACCTTGCATGTAACTCCTCCCACTAAGTCTAATCAATTTGCATGAAGTCCAAAATTGGGAAAGAATCTCTTTTTTTTAATTAAAATTTTAGGTAGTGGAATAGAGGGATTTTTCTTATAAATGATATGCAAGTTTTCAAAAAGGGGAGTTGGTTATTCCAAAAGGAAATTCTTCTCTCAAGTAATTTTTTTTTTTTTTGTAGTCATATTTCATTCTTTTGAAAATAGCTAAGATTTCTTTGGAGGATTTCTTTCAAGTTTGAAGATCAAGGGAGGCTAATTGAAGGATTCATCGGGGATTCTTCGTCAATTGCAAGTATCCAAGTTTTTCTTTTTATTTAGTTTTATTTTGAATCATGCATTTTTACTTTTGCTATGAATTAAATTAGATCAATCTTGGTTTAATGCATTGCTGAAATTAGTTTTGAAATCTTGATTTTCAATTCCTTACTATAATTTGGATTTTTGTTGTGAATTAGTTTGAAGAATTAAAAACTTGTTTTTCAATTCCTTGCTGTAATTTGGATTTTTGTTGTGAATTAGTTTTGAAGAATTAAAAGCTTGTTTTTTATCTACTTGTTGTATATTGGATTAATCTTATTTTATATACACACTGTGAATTAAATTTAAGGAATAAAATATTGCTCTTTTTTTCTTGCTATGAATGAATCAAATCTTCCTGTATGAATAAGTTAACTTCTTTGCAAATCTCAGTATACTTATTATTCTGTGAGGAAGCAAAATATAAGTCTGTCTCTGTAAATTTTAGATTGAAAAATAGATTATAAATACACCTTATGAGCTTGCATTTCCCAATATAATCATCTATCTTTCAATCATCTGTACATGGTTGGAAACGATTTATTTTCCCTAGATTGTTTATCTCTGTGAATAACTCTCTGGGTTATTCACTCCTGTGAATGAACCCTTATTGTTTACTTTAATATTTTTATCCTTATTATCCAAAATCTACTCTCTGTGACTATTTAAATTAAACTGAAAAACTATAATATATATATATATATATATATATATATATATATATATATATATATATATATATATATATATATATATATATATATATATATATATATATATATATATATATATATATATATATATATATATATATATATATATATATATATATATATATATATATATATATATATATATATATACCTAAGTTAATCAAAATATCGCATTTAATGCAAAGGAAAAGTGGCATTGATGTTACAATGCAGTATGAAGAAAGGACTGCAAATGGTTGCATAGGGTAGTAGCTCGCAGGGGAGTGGTACCGTTACAGTACCCTCCACTAGCTTGCGGTCACTATTACGGCAGTGGCCGCAGGGTAGTGGAGGGAACCGTGGGGTCCCCCTCCCACTTAACCCCTAACTTGATAAAAGAAAACAACACTTGTGTGTGCGGGTAGAATATAGTTTTTGTTAATTTTTTTTTTATTTTTTTATTTTTATTTTTTATATTTTTTTAAATTTGTTTAATGGAATTTATTTATAGTTAAAATTTTTAATTGTTAATATTTGATAATAAAGTTTTAGTTAATTGTTAATAATTGTTTAATTGTTAATAATTATTAATAAACTTTAGTTTAATAATTGTTATTAAATGTTAAAATTAGTAAAGTAAACTTAGGAAAAAATTAATAATAATTAATAGGGATTATTGCATAGCGGATTACTGTGAAAGAATAGGATCTCTCAATTCATTGAGGATTTAATTGATTTCTTGGGTGGTAACTTTAGGCTTACTTAAATTTTTAAGTCTTATTAATATGATTGATCCAAAATCACCAAAAGTATAAACTAATTGCCAATAACTCTATAATTAATTATTCTCACGATAGCAGTAAACACTTCTTCATTTTGTATGCAAATGATGCTACTTTTGCATTGCATTTATATTAATTCGCATTCATTATCTTCACACAATTGCACGTAAGTTCACAATTATCATTATCATGCCAATACATGTATTAATTTGTTTAGTTGTAGAATAATGGTATTTCTCTTTTTCAAATAGTATTTAAGTGTCACCAAAGTTCACAAAGTTTAAGTTATGTACATCCATTTCATAATTATATTTCAAGCATGATGTTTTCATAAGCTCTTAGTTTAGAAACTAAACAAAGGAAGTTGGAAAACCAAAACCTAGCAGCATTCGGTATATGCGGTGCCTCTGGGTCACGCTTACGGGTAATGTCATCATGTTGAACTATTGTACTTAATGCCTAATAAAGATGCATCAATGACGTCTGTGGCATCATCCCTATAAATCATCGGGGAGTAATAAGGGACACTTGGAAGTTAAAATCCAAGGGGCGGGTAATCCCCCTTGGATCGATAATCTAATAAGATAACTTTTAAATGATTTCACATCCGTTGAGATAAACCATAGTAAACCCCCCCTTTTTGGGATGGTTAAGTTAAATGCTTTTATGAAATTGATTTTTTTTAATCTTGAAGAGATATTGGTGATTGGCAATTTGGTCAAGGGTGACACTCATGATAGGTGTTAGGATCTAGTTGCTTTAGGCCACAAGCAATAGGTCATCTTGAGCCTTTTCTTAAGCACTACCATTGTGGGTAGCAACCGCAGAGAAACTGTTTGGGACATTGACCCTAGAAAGGGTTGTGTACCCACAAATTAGTTTACATCAAACCATAGAATAGAAAATAGAACTACATACTTTATGCCTTGATCTTGTGCCAAAGCGGGTATGTAGGCAGTCTTGGCATGAAGTTGTCCCTCATACTCAAGTGTTCGTGGGTGGGGTCTAGGCTTGGTTGAGTAAGAATCCTATTTGAAAGATAAGATAATTAAATTGGAAAAAGAAATTCAATTCATACTTGGAAGGAATCTTGTATGGATTCGCTTGACTTCTCGAGGCTTTAAGCCGAATTCCAAGGTGGAATTCAAGCTTGTATTATTTAATTACTCCTAAGGACAGCAACCTTGGTTCACTTCTATTAGAAGAGTGTAGTACTTAGTGAGTGTCTCAGGACCTGAATGGTCCCGATGAGTCTAAGTCTCTGGCCAGAGCATCTCCTATCCCATTTGGATAGATGCCTACCCCGTATGGGTAGATGCCTATCCTGTATTGGATAGATGGAATCTTATGTCCCGTATGGACAATTGCCTAACCCGTATGGTTAGATGCTCATCCCAGATGGATGAATGCCTAATCCTAATGGATGGATGCCCAAAGTATGCAATTGAATAAAACATAATAAGTAAATTAAACACACAAAGAGAAAAAAAAATACTCAATTTTGTTGAGTTAATCATGGTGGGTTACTACAGAGGCTTATCCTCCATCCCTCTAAAGGAAGAGTCTTCTAATGGATGAGAATGTAAGATAAGACCATGTTTGTCTAAAACCCTCTCGAACCCCTCAAATTTCGGGTTGCAGTCGGAAGAATGGAGGGTTCTCTCTACTCCGGTACAATTAGGACCTCAAACCACAACCAAAATAATTCTAATTCATCCCTCTATATACTACATGGATGGTGTGGTTCAAATTGATAACTCAATGATGAACCACTAGTACCAAACTGGTACTGAGAGGGGGGGGTGAATCAGTACAAACACAAATACAGTCCAAAACCAGTTAGACAACAAATACTCCAAATGAATGATAAATAGAGATACCGGTAAAACAGAGTGCAACAGGTAACATCCAGTATAGCTCAATCTGTCATGAACCGGTCACTCAATAAGCTTTTCTCTTAGCTTAATACCACAGTATCATTATATTCTCATGCATAAACTAGTAAACTTAATCATCATATCTTCAAAATAGTGAGTTCAATATGTTTTATAGACAGGCATAAAACATAGAACCTTCATGTGCTTTAACAGGTAAAACAGAGCATCACAAGACAAGAGCATTACACATGACACACATATTTTTCACGTGGAAACCCAACTGGGAAAAACCACGGTGGGGATGAATACCCACAAGCTGCTTTTTGAACTTTTTAGAAGTCCACTCTATTAGGAGCCTTGTTTGGTTAAGGACATTACAATAGGTTCTGGTAGGAACCGATCCTGTTAAGGATCATCTAGTTAAGGGATACCCTGTTAAGGGTTAAACCCAGTAGGGTCACCTTGTTAGAGGATTTTAAGAAGTCAATAGCTGAAAGGATCTCCTAAGCTTCTCTAGCTTCTCAGAACTCATTAGCCTTGAGTTACTCGGTTAAGGGATTTGAAACAAGCCGGTTAAGACCACCCGATTTAAGGGATTTTGAATCAAGCTAGTTAAGGCTACCCTGTTAGGGGATTTTACAACTGTTGAAGTGGTTAGAGATCAACAGGTATTATAATGATCTGTTAACAGCACTCAATGCTAATGCAGATCCATTTAGGCTCCTCTTTTCCTTCTACACATTCACTTTGCAGGTATCTCTTCTCTCCTTTGGTCTAGAAAGAATCACGTATCACTTTCCTTGGATACACACTCACAACTTTTGCCAACAACCTCAGACAAAAATCCAACATCAACTTTATAGGAAACATGCAGGTCGGTAGAAAAAACCCTAAACCCTAAACCTATTAGGTTGAGCAATTCAAACAGTTCGATCCTGACCGTTGAATCATATAGCATTAAATGCACTAGTCTTGAATCGATCTCAAGACATTCTCCATCGTCCATTATCCACCATTTTCATGGCGGCTGATAACCCATCACGCGTTATCACCATTTGACAGACTTCGCACATTCCCGAGGTAGATAGGAATAGTCATCTTCATGCAAGATCCTTCAGGCACATAGAGCTTACATGGCAACACGATCTATCCTCCATCATACTGCTAACTCATCACACAAAGATCACCGATTGAGTCACACAGACTTGAGGTACTCCAGCCGGAAACCCCAAAGTGGAAGTTGCCTACCAACCAGTAGTCATACAGAGCTTCCATGTGTCGGTTCCCATAACTACATGCTAGTTCACCTTGAACAAATATGCCGCTTCACTTTGGCATATAAACTGGTTCACACATATGTCGGTTCCTCTCTCTTCACTTATCACATGTGTTGGTTCACACTATGTCTCATATTGACATCAATGACAACATACAATATCATTATGTCTTCATGTCGGTTCACATAAGGCTCATGCCGGTTCACATAATGCCAACAATCTCCCCCTTTGGCATAGATGGCAATATACAAAAGATATTTTCTCTGCTTCACATCTTCTCCCCATTCGCTGCAGATAGCTTTTCGCTTCACTCCTTCTCCCCCTTTGACAACAATGCCAAAGTAGAGGTACAATCATCACTATTTCATCATGCTGCTCCCCCTGAGGAGTAGCATCCATAAACACACCAATCAACCAAAGATTTGTCTTTTCAGTACCTGACTGATGTGGAACAATCACTTTTAGTTCACCTCCTGAAGGGGCAATACCCCTAATTCACCTCTCAAATGCACAAATGTTGTCTTTGGGAGAGGCTTGGTGAATATGTCTACTAACTACTCCTTACTGGACACATGCTCCAGTGCAATCTCTTTATTCTGAACCTTTTCCCTCAAGAAATGATACTTAAGCTCAAAATGCTTGGTTCTAGAATGTAAAACCAGATTCTTTGATATATTGATAGCACTTGTCTTATCACAGAATATACTTACTGGTTCAGATATAGGGATCTTGAAGCCTTCTAGTACATGCTTCATCCAAATTGTCTGAGTGCAGTTCATGAAAGCTGCAACATACTCCGCTTCCACTGTAGACTAAGAGATGCAACTCTGCTTTTTACTCATCCATGAGACTAGTCTACCACTGAGAAAGAATGCACCACTAGTTGTGCTCTTCTAGTCATCCACATTACCAACCCAATCAGCATCTGTGAATACTTTTAGATTGAAATTATTGTTGTATGGGTACCACAATCCATAGTCAATTGTTCCCTTCATATACCTAAGAATCTGCTTGATTGCAATCAAATGAGATTCCCTTGGAATCTTCTGGAACCTTGCAGTGATGCCAGCTACATGTGCAATATCCGCTCTGCTATGCACTACATAATGCAACTTACCAATCATTGACTGGTATTCCTTCTCATCGACCAGTGCGGAATCATCCTCCTTTTTCAATTTGCAACCAATCACCATCAGTGTACCAATCGGTTTGCTATATTCTATGCCAAAAGTCTTCAACACCTCTTTGACAAATTTGGACTGAGTGATGAAGATTCCATCTTTCATCTGTTGGATCTGCAGTCCAATGAAGAACTTAATCTCCCATATGAGTGACATCTCCAACTCTTTCTTCATCTCATCAACAAACTCATGATTCATCTTGTCATCTCCACCAAAGATGATGTCATCAACAAAAACTTCACAGATCAGAATCTGATCTCCTTCAGACTTCAAGTAGATATTGCTATCTTCACTTGTTCTCTCAAATCCAATCTTCACAAGATGGGAATGTAGGCACTCATACCATGCCCTAGGTGCTTGCTTTAGACCATATAATGCTTTATGTAGCCTACATACCATGTCACTATCTTTGGATAGGGTAAACCCATCTGGTTGCTCAATATACACCTCCTCTTCAAGTACACCATTTAGGAATGCAGATTTTACATCCATTTGATATACCTTGAATCTCTTAAAAGCTGCATATGCAAGAAGCATACGAACTCCTTCCAATCTAGCTATAAGAGCAAAGGTTTCTGCATAGTCCTCACCTTCTTCTTGAGCATATCTTTTGCATATTAGTCTGGCTTTATTCCTAATCACTATGCCATCCTCATTCAACTTATTTCTGAACACCCATTTGGTGCCAATGACATTTTTATGTTCTGGTCTGGGTACTAAGGACCATGTACCATTTTTCTCTATCTGGTCAAGTTCTTCTTCCATTGCCTTGATCCAGTCTTCATCTTTATGAGCCTCTTTGAATGACTTAGGCTCAAATTCAAAGATCATACATGAGTTTTCTCTGATCTTTCTTCTAGTAAGGATTCCTGCATCCTTATCACCTATGATCTGCTTGGGATCATGATTCAACTTGACATACTAAGGAATGGTTTTGACTAGTTCTTCTTGCTTTTCTTCTTCATCCTCATCTTCATCAGTATCAACATTCATCAGTTCATGAACACTGTTACTGGTACTAGGTTGAATGACAACCAGTTCCCAGAAGGTTGCAACCGGTTCATTTACAGCTTGCTCACTGCCAGTTTCCTCAGTCTTCTCAGAGGATTCATCAACTCTTACATTGATGCTTTCCATAATTCTCTGAGTCCTATTATTGTAGCACTTTAAAGCTTTACTCTTGGTGGAATATCCTAGAAATATTCCCTCATCACATTTAGCTTCAAATTTACCTTGGTGTTCACTCCTCTTGATGTAACATTTGCTACCAAATACCTTAAAGTAGTTAACCACAGGTGTCTTACCGGTCCAATACTCATAAGGAGTTTTGTCCTTACCCTTTTTGATGAGTACTCAGTTCATAGTGTAGACTGCAGTGCTCACTGCTTCTCTCTAAAAGGTGTGAGCAACCTTTCCTTGGATCAACATGGTTCTAGCTGCTTCAACCACAGTCCAGTTATTCCTCTCTGCTAGGCCATTCTGTTGTGGAGTCTGAGGGGTAGACAGTTGCCTCTTGATGCCAAATTCTTCACAATACTTGTTGAATTCACTGGAAGTGAATTCCCCTCCTTGATCAGTTCTGAGACATTTGATCCTTTTACCACTTTCCTTCTCCACTAATTCTCTGAAAGCTTTGAATTTCCCAAAAGCTTCAAACTTGTCTTTCAAGAATGTGACCCACATCATTCTTGAGCAGTCATCAGTGAGAATCCTGAAGAACCTATCACCCTACACACTTCTAGTTTTTAGAGGACCACATAAATTAGTATGCACAAGATCAAGCAAGTTATCAGCACTGAAATATTTACCTTTAAGGGTTGAGGAAGACATTTTCCCCAATTGACATTCTCTACACAAGGTATTATCCGGTTTGCTCAACACCGACAACCCTCTAACTGCCTTGATCTTACTAGCCTTCACAATGTTGTCAAAGTTCACATGGCAGAATCTCCTATGCCATATCCAGCTATCATCAAGCTTAGCCATAAGACATGTACTTATATTTGCATTCAGATGAAATATGTTACCTTTAGTCTGCATGCCGGTGGCTACCAATTTACCATCTTTACCTTTGATTCTGCAAACTCCATTCTTGAATTACAGAGTGAGACCACTGTAATTTAGCTGGGCAACACTTAGAAGGTTGTGTCTGAGACCATCAACCCAGTACACATTGTCAGCACTACTCTTTCCATTCAAAGAGATGGACCCTCTGCCTTTGACCATGCATGGTGAATCATTGCCAAAGTGAACCACACCACCATCATACTACTCTAAGGATAGAAACTTGCTCCGGTCACCAGTCATATGGTGAGAACAGCCACTGTCAATGATCCACTCATTGGAATCATCAAACCGAGAGACAAGAGCCTTCTTGTCTGCCACATCTTCCTTTACAACAACAAACACAATGTCTTCATTCTCTTCATCTTCTGATTCCTCATCTGTGACACCTTCATCAACTCCCACAAAAGAATTTCTCCGGTTTCCTCCTTTGAATTTCTTGAACCTTTCCACTTTATCCTTGTTGTCACTATTAGGATAGTTCATAGCAATATGTCCTATCCGGTTACAGGAGAAACATTTCAAAGGAAGCTTACCTTTGTATTTACCAGTCCCTTTTGGAAATCTCCTGGCAAGAAGAGCTTCAAATTCCATCAAAAACTCTTCATCCTTCATTTCTCTATTCTGATTAGGTTCCCCACTAGTGCTAGCCTCTTTTCCTTTTCTGGATGGTATTGCAGAAGCTTTTAAAGTTGATTCTATCTTTTGAACACTACCATCAAAATTATTCAGCTCATAGGTTGTCAACTTGGCTATGATGGAGTCCAAGGATGCTTTAGACTTGTCTATTGATCTTAGCTCCTGAATAGCAGCAACCCTTATTGCATAGACCAGCAACAGGGATCTCAAGACTTTACTTACCATAGTGGAATCTTCTATTTTTCCACCTGCACTCTTTATTTCTCCAACAACTATTTTGATTCATATTCCATATTGCTGAATGGTCTCTCCTTCAACCATCTGCATGTCTTCACACTTTCCTCTCAAGCTCTCTTCCTTAGCATATTTTACATGCTCATCACCACCATAGATATTTTCAAGAGCATCCCATACCTCTTTGGGATTTGCCTTGCCCTAAACATCAATAAACTCAATGTCAGATAGACTACTGATGAGGGCTTCCATGACTTGCCCATTTTCTTGAATCTCTCTCTTTTGGTCATCGATGAGAGTATCGGTAGGAACAACATATACATTTTCAACATACCTCCAGTATTGAACACCCATACTTTTGATGAATATCTTCATCCTGTCTTTCCATATACCAAAATTTTCCCTGTTAAACTTTGGACCTTCCCTCTTCATCATTTGACAAGGATCTTTTCCTCAAGTAGTTAAGCTTACAACACAGAGGACCTAGAGTGCTCTGATACCAATTGATAACTCAATGATGAACCACTAGTACCAAACCAATACTGAGAGGGGGGGGGTGAATCAGTACAAACACAAATATGGTCCAAAACCGGTTAGACAACAAATACTCCAAATGACTGATAAATAGAGATACTGGTAAAACAGAGTGCAACCGGTAACATCTAGTATAGCTCAATCAGTCATGAACCGGTCACTCAATAAGCTTTTCTCTTAGCTTAATACCACAATATCATTATATTCTCATGCATAAACTAGTAAACTTAATCATTAGATCTTCACAACAATGAGCTCAATATGTTTTATAGATAGGCATAAAACATAGAACCTTCATGTGCTTTAACAGATAAAACAAAGCATCACAAGAAAAGAGCATTACACATGACACACATATTTTTCACATGGAAACCCAACTGGGAAAAACCACGGTGGGGATGAATACCCACAAGCTTCTTTTTGAACTCTTTAGAAGTCTACTCTGTTAGGAGCCTTGTCCAGTTAAGGACATTACAATAGGTTTTGGTAGGAACCGATCCTATTAAGGATCACCCAGTTAAGGGATACTCGGTTAAGGGTTAAACCTGGTAGGGTCACCTTGTTAGAGGATTTTAAGAACTTAATAGCTGAAAGGATCTCCTAAGCTTCTCTAGCTTCTCAAAACTCATTAGCCTTGAGTTACTCGGGTAAGGGATTTGAGACAAGCCGGTTAAGACCACTTGATTTAAGGGATTTTGAATCAAGTCAATTAAGGCTACCCTATTAGGGAATTTTACAATTGTTGAAGTGGTTAGAGATCAACAAGTATTACAATGATCTGTTAATAGAACTCAATGCTAATGCAGATCCATTTAGGCTCCTCTTTTCCTTCTGCACATTCACTTTGCAGGCATCTCTTCTCTCCTTTGGTCTGGCAAGAATCACGTATCACTTTCCTTGGATACACACTCATGACTTTTGCCAACAACCTCAGATAGAAACCCAACATCGACCTTATAGGAAACATACAGGTCAGTAGCAAAAACCCTAAACCCTAAACCTGTTAGGTTGAGCAATTCAAACAGTTTGATCCCGACCATTGAATCATACAACATCAAATGCACCAGTCTTGAATCGATCTCAAGACATTCTCCATCGTCCATTATCCACCATTTTCATGGCGGCTGATAACCCATCACACATTATCACCATTTGACAGACTTTGCACATTCCCGAGGTAGATAGGAATAGTCATCTTCATGCAAGATCCTTCAGGCACACAGAGCTTACATGGCAACACGATCTATCCTCCATCATACTGCTAACTCATCACACAAAGATCACCGATTGAGTCACACAAAATTGAGGTAGTCCAGCCAAAAAACCCGAAGTGGAAGCTGCCTACCAACCAGTAGTCATACAGAGCTTCCATGTGTCAGTTCCCATAACTACATGCCAGTTCACCTTGAACAAATATGCCGCTTCACTTTGGCATATAAACCAGTTCACACATATGTCAGTTCCTCTCTGTTCACTTATCACATGTGCCAGTTCACACTATGTCTCATATTGACATCAATGACAACATACAATATCATTATGTCTTCATGCGAGTTCACATAATGCCAACACAAATCAATCCGTACAGGCACGTGCAACTCCTGCAAACTCAGAATTTCTAAGAAAACTGAAGTATTTTGTGGTTTATTGCTTCACAAACTCCAATTACAACAGCAAAAATCTTGGGAATCATGTCCAAAAGGATTATACAAATATCCAAAGGTTTCCCACCAAATTTGGATTAGGTTGGAGCCGTTCAAAGGCTTCCCCCAACTGAATTTCAAAAAGTTGCACTTTTGCACTCAAAAGTTGCATTTTACAAAAGTTGCAATTTTGCAATTTTGCAATTTTGCACAAAAAGTTGTCATACTTGCTAAGGTTGGAATCCACACACATGGATCAACCAGACACTCACAAAAGATTCCTAAAACCTATCAAACACAAAACTAAACCATCTACTACCCTTATTGACCATATTGTCCCAATTGGCTTATCAAATTGCCTAATTGGTGACATGGGCTTACCTGGTGGGGCTTATTGAATATATGAAACACAAGACACTCTAATGATCCTAGTCTTCATCCTTAGAGTCATGATTTGAGTGTTGATGAGGTGCCCTTGCACCAGATATCTTCACCTTTTAGACATATATAACTTGCTCATTTAATTTCAAAACATTTATTAAAAATTCATATCCCAACTACTTAAATTTAAATTAATTGTAAACTTATTTATTTATGTTTACTTAGTCAATCTATATTTTTATGAAAATAATATTCCCTTCCAAATGCTTATTGTACATGGAAATAGTTTTACTAAACAATTAAGTGGACTCTCTTTGAAAACGAAAGACATTAAAAATATGAAAACCATTTAATAAGTACAATCAAATTTGTTTTCTTTAATAATATTTCCTTTAATTTTCACAATATTTTAGAATATAAAATACTTACATATTTAAGGGAACCACAAATGTCATGATCTTAATAATGGAAATTAAAAGACAAATAGAATAAAAAATAGAAACAACTTCAACTTTAAAAGAAACAAAACAAGGGTCACCTCGACAAATTTAAACATTGTGAGGGGATACCTAATGCATGAAACATTCAATGGAGACTTGCAACAAATAATGATGAAAATTATGACTCAGAGTCTAAGATAACAAACAAATAATAAATAGGCCAAAAAAAAAATGTAAATAAGAGAATTTTTATTGGTTTTATATGTTATTTGAATTTGTTAGATGACAAAAATTGGTATATTTTCACTTTTTTAGGATAAATAATCTATGTTAAAAATATAAATTTATAATACATAATTTGTATAATAAATAGAATTGAATTAGAGTAGAAAGAAAATTTATTAAAATTTATAAATATAATATTCAAGTAGATAAATGGTTTTTTGTCCTTATGAGAAATTTTTATTTAAATAAATGATATAAATTAGTATATTTTTAATATTTTAATCGGGGATGACTCTTTGGTGAAATGGTGGGGCTTCTTGCCTATAGCGCCTACATCCTAGGTCTAAACCCCACGGGTTCATCTCTACCGTGTTAAAAATGGAGCACCCTTACCTTGGGGAGAACCTTGGAGAAATAGTGGGACTTCTTGCCTGTAGTGCTTACATCCTTGGTTCAAACCATTAATCTGGGTGATCTTTGTCAACTATATTCCAAGTATTTGCAAGCAAATAGGAAAAAGTTTTTTCTTTGCCTATGCGAAAAAATGCAAATTACTGGTGCAGAGGCACCTAAGCACACAAGCATAGCAGGAGGTCAAAAGTCATAATGTGAACAATTTGATTGTATTTGAGTCATTCATAATGTATTAAGGTCATTTGAGTCCATTGAATCATAATATGTAAGGCTAAATGAGCCATTTTGTCCAAAGTTGCCCAAGTTGTGTATTTGAGTCTTGATTGGGTTTATGAGGTCAAATTTGTGTAAAAGTATCATGAAGGGGGAAAATTATGTAAATTGTGTTATTTGGTCCATTATAAGGTGTTAATAATTTCCATGTAATATCTTAACAAGTTTTGAGTGCAAACTCAAAGAGTTGTCAAGACAAAACCTAGATAGAGGAGGTGTCATTTGGTTGAAAGGTGGTTATTTAGTTAATTTTCAAAGGGAATTCAACCCAAGAGGTTGATTTATGTATTTAAGGATTGTAATCCATGAAAATGAAGAAATGGAAGGCATTGGGAAGCATTGAAATCAATTTGGTAACAAGTTCTTGGTTTCTCAATTTGTTATTTTGGTGTTTTAAAGGTTTTCCTCTGAATTCCAGGCCTTGTACGGCCATGTACAGCCTGGAAAACCATGTATTATTAATTGGATAGTGTATAAAAATGAATAAGCTTTCCATTTATTTTTTTTTGAGTTTATTTCATGCAGATTTGAGAAAGTTATGGAGGTTTTGGTGAAAACAGTTTGTAACTGCCAAAACCCTCCCTAGGGTTAACTAGTTTTGGGAAAATCTTCATAACTTTTGATTTAACCGTTGGATCTGGCTATAACTTGGGGAAAAGTTGTGTATCTGAACTATCTACAATATTACCGAAGCGATTGGATTTATTTTCAATATGTAAAAAGTTATTAATGACTGTTCATCTGCATTTTATTGTGAAATCAGACTGGTAAAGGCAGGAGCAGTCCTGTTGCAGCATTTGATATGGCCAAATTAAGAATAATGATGAAGAAAGGATATATGTTTTGGAAATTTCTCTGAACCCTTTTTCAATTTATTTTTATCTCACTTAATTTGGTTAAGAATTGAAGAAGTTGTGGTTATTTTTGTGAAAACAGTTTTTAAGGATGAAACCTTGAACTAGGGTACTCCATGGGAATAAAGAATTTGTTGTCTCATGTTTTGGTGAATTTTATGATCTAAAATATTGAATTAAGGTCTGTAGGGATGGAATATAACCTTTTAAAGTGGTTTGGGGTTGATTGGTGGCATATGGTGGAAGTATTTGATAGACAACCCTTGTGTAAAGATTATATTGTGATTGCATTGTAGAATGGATGAATACCATTTGCATTGCCACTTAATGATTGTAAGGATGATTGGATCAGTAAGATCCTTGGTTGTGAATTGGTTTTCCATGATGCTCTGCATCAATTATGCAACATCATCTTCTGAAAGCGGCTCCCTCCTGGAGCGACAGCTGCAGGGAGTGGCAGACTGTGGTTAGTAAGAAACAAAAAAGAAGGAATAACATTCAGGTTGCAAGCTCAATCTGTTCCCCATGGGAATTTCTCAATTGAAGGGTTTCCTTTCTACCCTAGAAATTCATGGTATGATTTGGTATCAGAACTAAGCAAGCTCAAAAAATCCTCTGCTATGAATCTCCCAAAACCTAGTCTGAATAACATTCACCGCCCTCAATGGGTGTTTGAAAATGGGATTTGGTTGGATAAATGTGCATCATCTTGCCTGATTACCCAACTAAAACCCAATGTTGAGGTTATCAAACCCTTTTATAGAAAAGCTGGTAAATTTCAAAAGAAACCTAGGCCAAACAAAGATCGAAATCTGGGGTTTCCTCCAGTTTTTGGTTCAAATGTGGTTCCTCCAAGGAAAGATAAGGTTTTTTTATCCAAAATTGCTTTCAAGGAACCAGTTTCTCATCCAAAAGCCAATAATACAATCGAATTATCCTCAAGAATGCTTAATCCAATGTGGAAACTATATTACTAGCTAGGGCTTTTGGTTAAATGGAATGGTAAGGATCTCCCAGCTTGGGATGCAATTGATTGGTGGTATTCTTGGTTTCCCCAAGAGGTAAGTATTTCTCATCTTGACAATGATGTTTTGTTCATTTTTTGTAAGAATTTATAAACTAAGAAATAAATTCTTTTGAGCAAAGCTAGATTATTTCAGGGGCATTGCTTTTCTTTTGTGGAATGGTATCCGAATTTAGACCGGTATGCTTTTAGACCTAGTAAGATTCAGAGATGGGTTGATCTGGGCCCTCTCCCAATAGAATATCATTTCACCCAAATCTTAGAAATCACAGGGCAAAAATTGGGCACTTACATTGGATGCAAAGGTCTTGATAAGGAAGACCAGTTCAAGCATATAAAACTACTTATAGAATCAAAATCATATGTTAAATATTTCGATCCGGTAGAAATTCTATCAGGTCAAGGATCTTGGATGATTAATCTATCCCTTTATAATGGGATCATTGATATTTCAGATATTTTAATTAAATATTCTGAGATCGGAGAGTCCAATCAGATCAAAATGGAACCACAGACATTACTTGGAATCACTATTAATTTCATGGAAAACAAAGGTGGTTTCTATTTGGAATCCCATGATGACTTCCTTTTGGTGCCCTTAGCATCCTTTTCTTAGAAATCAGAAAAGAGTCCCTCTCCTTATTTCAATAACAGGGTATTCAAAGAAATTCCTTTCAATGAAAGTGTTGTGATGGGGTTGGAAATGAATCATGCATTGGATAAACCTAATTTGGAAGGAGTTAATCTCTTTCCTTTTACTCAACTAGTGTTGGACATTTATGAGGTTCAAGTACAAATTTTGGTAGATGGCATTAACCAAGATATCCCTCTAGGTCTCTCAGGTGAAGCAAGTTGTAGTCCTAATAGGTCTCTTGACATTAAGATTGACCACTTCAATAGTAGAGAAGCACTTCAAAGTCCGTTAATAGGTGCAGAATAATTCAAAGCGGATGTGTAAGAGCAGTTGAAATTACCTGAACAATAGATGGAACTAAGTAAGACTGCGGATAATGACTAGGTGATGAATGACATGGACCCTACTTCAGGGATGGATTGTCCTTTTGATCAATTCACTAATGTAAATGAAGATGAGGCAACTCCCTTGGGTAGTCATTCATGTGGAGACGAGGGCAAACCTTTAAGTGAGGTCAAGCTGGGGTTAGGTCCTTATCTGGGAAAGAAAACTAAATCTGATTGTGGTTTAATTCCAAAGAAGAAAGGAAGGAAATCCATAGTTGAGCTTAGAAATATAGCAAGGGAAGCCTTCGGGCAGGCAAACATTACATTGGTCGTAAATGCAGGGAAGGGGAAGTTCCTTCCCACACTTCATAAATGCCCCTAACAAGCAACGCATTCTAAAGAGTTGTATTTTTGCTTCAAAAATAGATCTAGCCTTAATCCAGGAAACGAAACTTAGTCAATCGGAAATTGTAATTTTCAGAAAAAAACTAGGTCTTCTAGAATTGGATGTGTTACTTGTGTTGGGAGCCTTAGGGGGATTGGGAATTATATGGGATCATAGTAAATTTCGTAGCCAGTAGAAAGAATTGGATGGTTGTTGCTATCAAACTCTTGAGCTGCAGTTTAAACTTTATACTTTTTAATGTTTATGGGCCTATTTGGACACAAGAGAAAGAAATATTGTGGAATGCAATAGGAGTAGTATTAACTTCCCACCCAGAGTGGAATTTCTTTCTAGGAGGAGATTATAATTCTATCTCTGATCTTTCCGAAAAAAAAGGTGGTATAAGAAGAGAACATCAAATCTTAGTAGATTTCAGAGAATGGATTAATAATCACAATATGGTAGACATAAAAACACACAATGGCATCTTTACTTGGAATAATAAAAGGTAGGGCTTCAGTAACATATCATAAATATTAGATAGGTTTCCATGTAGAGGTGATATTTTAACCTTCAACTATATTTTTAAGGCCTCAATTCTCCCCATTTCGAGCTCTGATCACTTTCCAGTGTAGCTAACCATTGAGGAAAATCTCAAGCCTAAGAGGTGTCCCTTCAAATTTGAAATAATGTGGATGAAGGATGAGTCTTTGATGGAGAACATTGGATCATGGTGGAAGGAAGTAGAAGTAACAAGATCAAAATTATACTGTTTTGTTACCAAAATGAAATATGTTAAGAGCAAACTTATTAATTGGAATAAGGACAAGTTTGGAGATATCTTTGTTATTAAGAGGGATATAGAAACAAATTTAGCACAACTTAATGACAAAGTTATCAAGGAAGGCATGGATCAAAACAGTTTCTTGCTAGAAAAAGAGCTTCTTTGCATACAGGAAGAAATTTTGTGAGAGGAAGAATGCTATTGGAGACAAAAGTCAAGGGTGACTTGGATCTCGGAAGGAGACCAAAATACCAAGTTTTTTCATGCTATGCTAAAAGTAGGAACAAAATTAACAGATCAACCAATATTAGAAGTGAGGATGGGGTTGTATTAGATGATCCTGAAAGTATAGCAGTTGAGGCGGTATCCTTCTTCCACAACTTGTTAGGCAAAGACCTCATCTCGGATTTGACAGCCCAGACTAGTTTGGTCAACAATGTCCCCAAAATTATTAATGACAATCAAAATTTACTTCTTAACCAAAATTTTATGAAGTCAGAGATAAAAGAGGCTCTGTTCCAATTTCACCTTGATAAGGCGCCTGGTCCGGATGGTTTCTCGACTTGTTTCTTACAAAAGTGTTGGCATATTATAGGTGATGAATTAGTGGATGCTTTGGAAGGTGCAAGGTGGTCTGGTAGATCTCTTAAATAGATAAGCCACGCTCTTTTAGCCCCTATCCCCAAAACAGAGATAGTGGATAGTATGAATGATTTTAGACCTATTTAACTATGTAACACTATCTACAAATATTCTCAAAAATCCTAGCCAATCGACTAAAGTCGGTACTTTCAAGCATCATCTCTGAAGAACAAATGTTTTGTACCAGGTAGGTCTATTTTTGATGGAGTCATCATTGCACAGGAAGCAATGCACTCTATTCAAAATAATCAAGCTAGTATGTTCATCAAATTAGACATTAAGAAAGCATATGATATGGTAAATTGGAGGTTTCTTTGCAAATGTCTAGCAGCTTTGGGTTTTAGCAAAGTTTAGATTAATTTAATCTTTGAATGCATCAAATCCCAAGATCTCAGTCCTAGCCAATGGAAAACTAGAAGGTTTCTTTGATATGTCAAGAGGATTGAGACAAGGAGATCTCCTATCTCCTTTCCTCTACATCATAATGGTTGAAGCTTTAGGTAGGGCCATTCAAAAAGCTCAAGAATTGAGAAATATTGATGGAATTAAAATTTCTAGTAGTATTCCTCCTATCACTCATCAGCAATTTGCTGATGATACCCTCTTCTTTGGGAAGAGTGGCCTGATAGAAGATAGAAACTTTAACATTATCCTAGATTGGTTTTCTAGAGCCTCAAGTCAACAAGTTAATAAAGATAAATCAAACCTGTACTTTTTTAATATGGATGAGAAGCTATCCAGAGATATTGTCTATATTCTAGGCTTCCAGATCAGATCGCTCCCTTGTAAATATCTACGCCTACCCTTGGACAAAGGGATTAGGTCATCCAATCTGTGGGGGCATATTTTGACGAAGCTAGACCAAAAAATACAAAGTTGGAAAGGTAAATGGTTATCAGTAGCTGGTAAATTAATAATATTGCATTATGTTCTCTTTGCCCTCCCCCATTACCAAATGACCTACTTCCCTCTGCCAAAAGGAGTGAAAAAGAATCTAGACCAAAAACTTAGAACCTTCTTCTAGCAAGGACTAGTAGAAAAGAAGAAATTTGCACTAACATCTTGGGAGAAACTCTGCAGACCCAAGGATTGGGGTGGAATAGGACTAAGAGACCAGGAGCTACAGAATAAGGCTCTTGGGGCCAAGCTAGTATGGAAAATCTACCAGGAACTACACAACAAATGGGTGAAAGTTTTAACTAGTAAATACTTAGATTCTTCTGACCCAACTAGCATCTTTAGAATAATTAATCCCCCACATGGTTCTAGAATTTGGAATTTTTTTCTTAACTGTAGGGATATTCTCACTCAAGGTCTATCCTAGAATATAGGGTATGGGAATAAAGCACTATTTTGGGAAGATTCATGGAGGGGATACTCTCCAATTCAAGCAATCCTTAATTATCAAATTTTAAAAAATTGGTGGGTAGACAGAATTTGTAATACTGTGGCTGATTATATTGTCATTCATCCAGTCGACCCAGCCGATCATAGCTTTTCATTTCATTAGCATTCGCATTGGCATTTAGCTTGCATTTCATTCTTGCATGGGATCACAAAAGCTCCATTTATCCAAGGTCAAATCTATTGTAGGAATCATCAATATATTATCATAAGTGTATACACAATCAAAATCATGACTCATCTCTCTCCAGATATTGTCAACCCAGTGAAAATATTATGCTACCCCCTCAAATGCACCAACATCAACATATCTAAATCAATTTAGCAACCTGATATCAACAAAATGTCATTTCTTTATCCAATCAACTTTATCCATTCTATCAATCGATCGCATCTGATCTATTTTATCATGTTTTATATAGGATATATCTTTCCTAAAACTAGATGCTTTTGATCAAGTCTTATACAGGATATATCATTCCTGAAACTAGATGCTTCTGATAATATTTGTCTTATATGGGATATATCTTTCCTGAAACTAGACTAAATCTAGATCTTATCAAATCAAATCAATCTTATCTTATCAATCAAAATTTATCAAACCTTATCAATAATCATGATCAAAGAACTCGCACTTGCATCAATCAATGTTGTAGAATCGAATCTTTTCTAATCGGGACATCAATTCCGCAATCATCCAATCACTCTAGCAATTCAATTATCTCAATTGATCTCCCGAGGGGGCATAATCATACCACAATTTATCAATCAAGGTCTGGGGCATCCTATCGAATCAATATCAATATCAAAACGAAATAATTCTTTGAATCAACATGTCATCACACCTCGCTTCAAAGAGGGGCAAAATGTATACACCTAAAAATGGTCTAAAGATAATTAATTGAATAAGCAATTATCTAATTAATCCTCCTTCCCACTTTAATTGAATTCATTAGCGATTTGATTAAATTCCCCCATTCATCTACTTATTAATAAATCTAAGGATTTACTTAATAGGTTCATTTCAATAATCCCCTTTAATTAATTAATTCCCCCCCACCAAATTCATTTCTTCTAAAATCACATAATTAATTAAAACAAATCAAATTCACGAGTTGTTGAAATTAATTATCCTTTTTCCTATTATTTGAATTTTTAAATTCAAATTCTCCTAACATTTAACCACCTAACCTAACCACTCCTAAACCTAACCCATTCCATCTAACATCAGGTTTGCTTAACCCCATCCTAGCTTACACATCCTAACCACGATGTTCCCTTTCCTTGGACACTTTTCCCTCTCATGAGCAAAGCTCCTTGACACTTGTCACCAAGTGTTCCCTTCCAACCAACCCCTTTTCCTACCTACCACCAATTGTCCCCTTTCATCCAACCTCTTCTCAACCCACCTCCAATTTAACCCTTGATATCTTCAGATCAAATCTCGACCATTGATTCATGCCACATCACCCCTGACCTTGGGAAATCCTATAAATAGACCCCATTTTGGAGCTCAAAGGATCCATCATTCATATCCATCTCATTTGCATTCATGCATTATTACTATAGGCATCTAGCTTCTAGTTTATCATTTTAGCAATGTTATCATGTTCATTTTAGCTTAAATCTTTGCTTATTTCTTAGCATAATCATAGAACCATATAAATTAATCATATTATCATGCTAGATCATGCATATTCATCATTTAAATTCTCCATTTAAGTGTAGTCAAGTCACTGGAGTTTGCATACCAAGATCTGAGAGCAAAATTCATAATCACATTTACTAGGAGGCGATAGATATTTAGCTATGGTTTTGTCTTTCTTTGATTTAATTCACTAACCATTGCTTTTAATGATTTATTGAGTGCATTGTGTTTGCAGGTACAAATACAGTTCACAGAGCATGACATTTTGGCACCCACCATGGGGCCGAAATCATCCTTTTTGGCCTCTCAATCTTGAACAAAACTTCTTTCCTGTCGAATCTGATTCAAAATGTCATACGAGTTAATTTTCCAACTCATACAAACTTCCTTTTAGGCTGGGACAAAACCTAATTCTGTGTCGTACAAATTTCTGGCTGGTAAATTCCTGACTCATATCAAGTGAATCCTGTGTCGTACGAGTTCATTTGCCTTGTCGTATGAATTTCTGGCTCATAAATTCTATGTCGTACAAGTCTATTTTGACTTCTATCTAAAATTCAAGTCAGTGTCGTTTGAGCTCATAAATAATGTCATGCGAATCTCTGCATCTATGTTGAATTTGATCATTCATTAATGCTAATCCTGGCCTGTTTATGAGATTTTTGGTAGCCTAACAAGTTTTGCAGGACGTTGTCAAAGATACGTTTGTCAAAGACCAAATTCAAAAACCAATCAAGACTACTAATGAATCTATTTTGCAGGTTGCTTATGAATTCGACTAAACTTTTTGTATTCATTTAAGTTTTCTAGGCACATTTAAATTTTGCTAAGGGAAATGAACCATCATGTCTTATGTGATTGTGATGATAGGCGAGTATGCTCTCACCTTTCTTAGGTGATTAGAAAGTGAGACTCATCTTTTACTTTTATTAGTGCATTTCTTTTGCAAGCCTGCCCTCCCGAGGAGCTTAAACACTCTTAAAGCCATTACGGTTGGTGTGAGGGGAACGACCTAAGTGGGAATGGCTAAATGCCAAGTAATCCAACCCACTATAAAATAAATGTGATTTGATGAAAATCAAGTCAATGGCAGTACTCAAGAATAGCTCTCCTCTGTACCTTTGGGTATAGCAAACCTTGGTTTTCAAGGCTGGGAGACCTCTTAATTGAGTTTATACCTCGACACGTTGAACGGATCCCTTACTAGTTCCAAGTTAAAATAGAAGCTACCCGATTCACCTCCGAAAGGGTGATAATCTTTATGCAAGAAAGATAGTAACTCTCCCAAGATATTTGTCATATCGTGCCCCCATTAGCATTTGGAGTCAGATAATATAACGTTGAGAATCCATTGCATGATGCTCAGCGGCCGTATTCTAATTAGCTATTGGGTGTGTACCTAAGTTAGCAAGAAAAGGTTTTCATTCTCAGCCAACTTCCTTAGGGTTTAGCATGCTTGGAGTCATTTATCATATCATGTGTTTGTTGTGTATTCATCCTTAAATTGACAAACCAGACATCCAAAACTAGAAAACATAAGCAAAACATTAAACTTCAATTATCAAAATTCAACCAAACAATTTTTTTTATCTCTGCTCTATTATCTGTCATACGATTTAGGTTCTCTGTCGTACAAACCTGTTTGTATAAAATATTTTGTCGTATTACGTAGCATTATGTGTCGTATGAGTCACCTATTTTGTCATATGGTTCAGAAAGGTTTGTTGTCCGAGCCTCTGCTCTTTAAATGAAATTCCTGGTCTATCATATGGTCTAGTATATTTTGTTGTTCTAAACTGCATATCCTGTCGTACAAAACTCTGCATTTGTCAGTCCAGAGCTATGTCCTACATGCCTATTTCAGATTTGTCATTTATGCCTGATCAATTTGTAGTAAACATAATCACCTATTAATTTGTCACTTGTGCTTAGATTGTAGCTTTGGTTCACTTGATCAAGTTATCATCCGTAAAAAATCAGACTTCAAAAAATATACACCTTAATATTTTCAAGTGCTAACCCTCAACAAGTTCAAAATCTAAACATCTCAAAGTGCGTTATCACCCTATTTGGTAAACTGATCACTCAAACATAGTTTCTCATCAGGATCTATCATCCTCTATCATGAAACTGAAATGTTTGGTGAAGATAATCTTGTCCCACATCGTAGGATATATCGTTCCTACTAGACTTGATTCTTATCAAAATCACCATTGCACTCCAAAACTGAAGATTAAAAAACTTGCAAACCTTTAAACACTTGAATCCTCTTTTTGTGTCATATCACTCTATCATATTTACCTTGACAGTTGATCCCTTATCAAAACAACTTTTTAGACAATCAAATCCTAGCATAATATATAACACACATGTATGCCCATTTTAACTAGGGCTCAGAGACGAAAAATCGTAGAGATAGAAATCGAAACGTTAGAAATAACTGAAGATCATAGAAACATGGAACATGAAGATGAAATACAAGTTGAAGGAGAAATAACATAACAAAATATCAGAGACATCAAAAAAGATCCCCAATTCGACAAATTTATGCAGAAATTGTTGGAGGAGGAAAAAGAAAAATATTTCCTAATGTTAGCAAAATTTGGTGCTACACTCCCCCAAGACTTTGATGTGAACAAATTAACACAAAAGAAAAGTGATCCTCCCCCTAATAACAAACAATATGAGGATATTCTTGGTCTCAAAATGAATAACACATCAATTCCTGATAACACCAAAACAAATGAAGAAACTTACGTTCCCAAAAGAGATGAAGTAGAAATTCTGAATAACATTCAATCTAACAAAGATACAAGGACTAGAGATGAAACAAGAAGAGATCCAGGTCCTCCTAGAATGCAAAATCATGGTTATATGAGAACAAATCATGTTGATAATCCTATCACAACTCTCACACAACAACTACAAACAATGCAAACACAAATTCAAGATATGTAGAGAGGAAATGTTAGAAGATATTCACTTCAAGAAATATGTCCTTATCCATTCGACATAAATCTAAACATGATAGAATTTCCTATAGGTTGTAAAACTCCTAGATACAAAAAATATGATGGAAGCACTGACCCTCAAGAGCACATATGAGAATTTTGCACAATGAGTATGGAGTTTGCACATGAGGATACCTACTTAATGAGATTATTTCCAAAAAGCTTAACTGGACTAGCTATGGAATGGTTCTCCAAACTTTCACCTGGAATGAGATCATTCTTAGAATTGGTGGATAGGTTTGTTTCACAATACTCTTACAACATAAAACATAAAATAACAATGCTAGACCTATGTAACACCAAACAAAAAGCTGGAGAAGCTTTCATGACATTCTTACAACAATGGAGATGGTTAGCCTCGTGATATCCTCGTACAGTGCCAAAATATGAAAAAATGGACATATTTATCGACAACTTAAATGATCAAATGAGTTACTTTTTAAAAATGCAAGGAAATCAAAGCTTCAGAAAAATGATTGATAATGGAATTAGAATGGAGGAAGCTATGATAAAGAATGGTGAATTGAAAACATATAAAGAAGGAGTCCATCCTCCTAACAACAACAACAATAACAATAATCACAATGATAAACCAAAGTTTTGGAATAGAAATCAAAATATCGTCAATGATGGAATAGTAGACAACAACAATGTAAAACCAAAACAACCAGTTTTAAATTTATCGACTCACTCAGCAGCAGCTCAACAAAACAACCATCACCAAAAAGCAACTATCAAAAATTTCTTTTGAAGACAATTTACAAACATTGGTGAACCCCTTGGGTCAGCACTAAAGACACTTCTCACAAACAAATTGATCACTTTGCCAAAAGAAAGGAACTATGAACCTCAAGTAAAACCACCTTGGTGGAATGATAACCATTATTGCAATTTCCATCGAAACAAGGGACATCACACTGATACTTGTCAGTGATTGAAACATGTCATCCAAGATTTGATTGATAATGGAGTAATAACAGTAGATGGACATACAACAAACGAATCTCATACAACTTTTTAAACTCCACTTCCAAACTATGAGAAAGGTGAATCATCAACAACAAACAATGGTAAGGGTAAAGCAAAGGTAAACTATGCTCATACATATGATAATGTGGTAAACATGATTGTAGTTAAAGAAAACCAAAATCAAGAACCTACTCATGCTATCACAAGAAGAAAAGCCAAAGTAATTTTTCCAGGTCCTACCCCTAACACATCATCCACTACAAAACAATATAGTCTAGTGGAGCAGCTACAGAAAACACGTGCACAAATATCTATCTTAGAACTTTTAAAGCTTTCACCTGCAAACAAAGAAATTCTTGAACGAGCATTAGTAGATACAAAAGTGTCCAAAGATCTTGATATTGATCAATTCCAAACCATGGTGGGACACCTCACAACCCCTCACTGCTTAGCATTCACTGAAGAAGATGACATGTCCTTGCAACATCCCCACAATGCTCCCCTACATATCGAAGTCATCATTCATAAAATGCACGTTAAACGTGTCCTAATAGATGGAGGAGTTGGACTAAACATCTGTTCATTGAGTCTTGTTCGTGCTTTAGGTTATTCAGAAGATGCAGTTGATCCCCAAAAAAGGATCACTACAAAAGCCTATGATGAAGAAGAACGTTCCTCCAAAGGAGTGGTGATATTACCCATCAGAGTAGGACCTTTGCAGAAAAACACAACATGCCAAGTTCTAGACTTGGACTTATCATATAATATACTCCTAGGGAGACCATGGATCCATGACTTGCAAGTTGTCCCATCAACATACCATCAGTGTGTAAAATTTCCATACAATGGAGAGGAAATCACTATCTCTGCAAATTCAAATCCTTTTCAATATTGCAGCAATCTAAAAATAGCTCAAGAGGTCATTATTCCTCATAATAGGAAGGCATCATCTTCAAACACACAATCCAAGGAATAATCATTTGCCTCTATTTTGTCAAGTATGGAAAAACAAATGCAGCTAAGAGATCGAAGGAATGGAGAATAATCGATATCACAAATACCATTTTCTGCTAAATCCTTGGAGAAACCATCAAACCCTAAACAACAACCAATTGTAAAACATCTTCCAATATTTGATGGAGCATTTGTTAGTGCTGGGACCTTATCAGAGGAAACAGAAGACAAAGATATACTACAATGGCTATACAAGGACAAAGAATTTCAACAAAAGATCAACAATGTCTGCATACCTACAGAAAAGTATGGAAAAGGATTTAACATTCTCAGAAAGATGGGATACACTGGAACCGGTCCTATAGGTAAAAGAAAAGAAGGTATCTCAGAACCTATCCAAACTTACACTCAATAGGCTACAGACAAAGCAAGCTTAGGGTATGGACAAGTTAATTTACCAGAAGATACACATTTTAGTCAACATCAAGAGTAATATGAAAACAAACAAGAACAACTTGCCATTGAAAGGGAGCAACAAGCACAAATAATGAAATGGGAAAATAAGCAAGCTTCAAATCAACAAGAAAAATAGACCAAAAGCACCTCTCAAGCAGCATTAAATCTCAATCAAAACAAACATGATCCTAGTACAAATCCAGGAGAGCTCATAGCAAGGTTGACAGAACTCAATCTCAGTCCAGAAGAAGCTGAATATGAAAGAAGACAAGATATATTAAGAATAATAGAAGAAATGCTATATGATCAAATTTGTAGATTGCAAGCTGTCAGTGAGACAGATTCTAATGAATGGGAATGGGATTCCTATCATTCTGAAGACTCAGCTAAAGAAAATTGCTTTGAAAGAGATGTAGAAGTTGATGTAGTTCACACGTATGGAGCACAAACTTTAGGACCTAGTTCACTTGAATTAGGATCACATTCGGTTGACTTGGACTTAATCGAGGACGATCAGGATTTTCTTATACAAGATCATTCTAATGAGAGTGCCATTCTAGACATCGACATACATATTGAAAACTTTGACACATCTATCATGACCCTTAATACCCTTGAAACATCTCAAACTAATGATCCCTTGCCTCTACTCCACCCCGAACTTATTGATTGGGAAAATGAAGGACATACTGCCATTGACACCTTTCTAAATGACCATGCCATATCTATATATCTTAATGCAATCAAACCCATAACAACTTCCACCAAGAATTTCAGCAACACATCTTCTAGTCAAGTGGGTGCCAAATCTCCTACTTGCAAAAATGAAAATAAAAAAAAACAATAGCAGGTCTAATGTTGAAAACCATTTCTTGGCAACATTAGACCAAAACATCCTTAAAACCTCCTTGAGGCACCGGAAGATGGGAGATTTGACACTTTACCTAAGCACTATCAAGAAAGGTCATCCATTTTGATCGAACCAACAGAGGCAGTTAACATTGGCACAACAAAGAAACCAAAGATTCTTCATCCAGCGACTTCTCTATCAGAAAAAGAAATGCAACAATATATGGAATTTTTCAAATGAAGGCAAATCAATTTTTCCTGGTCATATGCAGACATGCCAGGGTTGGATCTAGAGCTTATTATGCATCACCAAAATGTCAATCCAAAAGCCAAACCAGTCAAACAGAATTGAAGGAAAATGCATCCGCATATCGCTATTCTAGTCAAAGAAGAACTCAAGAAATTATTGGATGTCGGATTCATCAGACCTGTTGCCTATCCTCAATGGGTATCCAACATTGTTCCTATTTCAAAGCCTGATAAAAGCATCGGAATATGTACAGACTTCAGAGATCTTAATAATGCTTGTCCAAAGGATGATTTTCCTCTGCCTAACATTGACATCATTGTAGATTTAACTGTTGGACACTCCATGTTCTCTCTAATGGATGATTTCTCTAGATACAATCAGATCAAAATAGCACCCAAAGATCAAGAAAAGACAGATTTCACATGCCCATGGGGTACTTTCTGCTGGAACATCATGCCTTTTGGATTAAAGAACACAGGTGCTACATATCAAAGAGCTATGACAACTATATTTCATGACATGATGCATACATTCATGGAAGACTATGTGGATTACATTTTAGCTAAATCATACAATAGAGGAGAACATATAGAGATACTGGAAAAGATCTTTGACAGGTTAGAAAAATACAAGCTATGGCTAAACCCTAAGAAATGTGCCTTTGGCGTTACTTTAGACAAGCTATTGGGATACATTTTTTCAGCTAGAGGTATCGAAGTAGATCCAACTAAGGTAAAAGAAATCATGGAAATGACATCTCCCAAGAATATCAATCAACTCAGATCACTCCAAGGAAGACTCCAGTCAATCAAAAGATTTGTTACTTAGCTAGCACATAAATGTCAACCATTTACTCATCTATTGCGTAAAAATATTCATTTCAAATGGGACAATCAATGTGAGGATGCATTCAACAAGATCAAGGCATATCTCATGCAACCACCCATCCTAATGTCACCAATTCTTGGAAAACCATTATTACTCTATGTATCGATCATCGAAGCATCACTAGGAGTTTTACTTGCACAACAGGATAATGAAGGAAAAGAATGAGCTATCTACTACATCAGCAGAACATTACTAGGATATGAGGTCAACTATTCACCAATAGAAAAAGCATGCTTAGCAGTAGTTTTTGCTTCTCAAAAGTTACGACACTATCTCTTATCTCACTCCATCAAGTTAATAGCTAAAATCGATCCTCCAAAATATTTACTCAGTAAGGCAACATTAATAGGATGATTAGAAAAATGGATCATGATCCTAAGTGAGTTTGATATTGAGTATGTTGACAGGAAAGCTATAAAAGGACAAGTCATTGCAGACCAACTAGCAGAGGCACCACTTCAAGCTAATCATCCTTTACAGATTGAATTTCCCGATGCTGATATCTTAATAGTCACAACAAAAACATGGCAACTATACTTTGATGGTTCATATACACAACATGGATCAGGAGTAGGTATTTTACTCATCACACCACAAGGTCATACAATCCTGAAAGAATACAAATTAAGCTTTCCATACACAAATAATATAGCAGAGTATGAAGCATTGGTTATAGGTATCAAAATGGCTATAGAATGGAACATTACACAACTTCAGGTCTTTGGAGACTCTCAGCTCATCATCAATCAAATTAATGATGACTATCAAACAAAAGATGACAAACTCATGCCTTATAAAAAGATGGTGGATGATTTCAAGAAATATTTTGTCGAAATCACTTTTGAACAAATTCCAAGAAATGATAATAAGGCAATAGATGCCATGGAAACACTTGCTTCTCTATTACATACATAAGAAAATCAAGAGCGTTATGAATTCCTGGTTGAAGAGTTGTCTTATCCTTCTCCTAATTGTCGTGATTCCCAAACCATCTGTCAACTCATTGGACATGATTCCTCCCGCTATGGACAAACTTACACATACCTGAAAGATAACCCCCTACCTCCCGACCTATCAAAGAACCAAAAGAGAAACTTTATTCACCAGTCCTCCCATTATATTCTCGTCACAAATACCCTGTTTAAACAAAGTCTAGACGGTACTCTTTAAAGATGTTTTAAACAAGAAGAATTTGAGAAGGCCTTACATGAAGTCCATAATGACATTTGTGGAACTCATTCAAGTGGTCTTACCCTTTCGAAAAAACTCATACGCTTGGGCTATTATTGGCCGACTATGGAACATGATTCTTTTCAGATAGCTAGAACATGAAAACAATGTTAGATCCATGGAAATTTGATCCATGCACCAGCACAAGAACTTCATGCTTTAGTAACATCTTGGCCTTTCTGCCAATGGGGTCTTGATCTAGTAGGAAAGATAAATCCTTCTTCATCCAATGATCACAAATTCATCCTTGTAGCTACATAATATTTCACAAAATGGATTGAGGTGGTACCTCTCATCAATATCACAGGAAAACAAATTACTGCATTTATCTTGAACTACATCATCTGTCGCTATGGAATACCCATGACCATTATCACTGATAATGGGCGACCATTCAAGAATAAGGATGTACAAGAGCTATGTGAGAAATTCAAGATCCAACATAGATTATCCACACCCTAGTATCCACAAGGAAATGGACAAGCACAAGCATCAAACAAAACTATTCTAAAAATCCTTAAAAAGACAGTGAATGATGCTGGCAAAGATTGTCATGTTCAATTAAACCCTTCTCTATGGGCCTATCGTGCTAGTATCCACACACCAACAGGTGCCACACCTCTCTCTCTTGTCTATGGATCAGAAACAATACTGCCCATTGAAGTAGAGATACCTTCTCTACGTGTATCATTAAAATATCTTATCCAAGACAAAGAACAACGAGTATCTAGACTGCAAGAGTTAGAATTGATCCATGAACGAAGACAAAATTCCTTTGATCATCTGAAGGTATATCAGCAAAGAATGTGCCAAAGTTATAATCACAGGGTCAAACCATGAGACTTTCAAATTGGAGAACTAGTACTAAAAGAAAATCCATGCAATAAGGCAGATCGAGAAAATAAAGGAAAGTTTGAACCAAATTGGTTAGGACCATTTGTGGTCACAATAGTATTTGGGTCATGAGCATATTAGCTATCAACATAGGATGAGGATCAGCTTGGGGAACCAATGAATAGCATGCATCTGAAGAATTTTTATGTCTAGAAAAATAAAAAATAGTGAAAAATCAAAAAAATCATAAATAGTGAAAAATCAAAAAAATAAAAAAAAAGTGAAAAATCAAAAAAATAAAAAACAGTGAAAACACAAAAACAAAAACAAAAAAAATCAAATATGAGAAAAAGTGCAATAAAAATAGATGGTGAAAACCTGGCAAACAGGCGCTATCTGTTAGCTACCTCTTCCATCTATTAGTTCATGCATTTTTCCGCTTGCATTCAGCGCTATCCATATCCATCATAAAGCTATTGTACATACACATGCATCGCAGCTGCTCTCTCACCATGGTTTGGATCATTGGGTATATCACAACAATTTTGTTTCTAGGCTTGAGGCAAAATCCTACACCTAGCTGGGGGCAAAACTTTCGATCATTTTGAGCTTAATCAAATAGGTAAACCAATAGTTAGACAACACTTATCAAGCGAAAACACTGAGACACATCCAACGTTGAACATGAAATCAAATTGTTAACCATCAAGCTATCACACGTCAATCTAAGCCAATCAAACGCATTTTTAATGGATGATATCTTGGATACTTCTTCAACATTTTGGTTCAACTTTATTATCTTGATTTTCGCTATCATGATTTCTGAGTACCTCTAGGATGTCTTTGACTATAGGAACAATGAAGGAAGATGATATTTTTCTTGTCTGTTGTCTGTAAATTAATCATTAGTAGGTGCAAATTTATCTCATGACATGATCATCGGCGTATCATCAAAGACATTTCTGATTTGCATATACCAATGGTTAATACTACCTGTTTTATGTAAGCAACACACATGTCATCTTGGTTTAATTATACCTTGATGCTTGTGTTTGCTTGCAATATCCAAAACTAGGAAAACAGTGCTCAGGTCATCATGGTTTAATTATACCATCAATGTTTGCACTCACTTCCCACATTTCAAAAGCTCAGTGATGACAACAAAAAGCAATAACCCAATGACTGGTTTGATCATAGCTTTTCATTTCATTAGCATTTGCATTGGCATTTAGCTTGCATTTCATTCTTGCATGGGATCACAAAAGCTCCTTTTATCCAAGGTCAAATCTATTGTAGGAATCATCAATATATTATCATAAGTGTATACACGATCAAAATCATGACTCATCTCTCTCCAGATATTGTCAACACAGCGAAAATATTATGCTACCCACTCAAATGCACCAACATCAACATATCTAAATCAATTCAGCAACCTGATATCAACAAAATGTTAGTTCTTTATCCAATCAACTTTATCCATTCTATCAATCGATCGCATCTGATCTATTTTATCATGTTTTATATAGGATATATCTTTCCTAAAACTAGATGCTTTTGATCAAGTCTTATACAAGATATATCATTCCTGAAACCAGACGCTTCTGATCATCTTTGTCTTATATGAGATATATCTTTCCTGAAACTAGACTAAATCTAGATCTTATCAAATCGAATCAATCTTATATTATCAATAAAGATTTATCAAACCTTATCAATAATTGTGATCAAAGAACTCGCACTTCCATCAATCAATGTGGCAGAATCGAATCTTTTCTAATCGAGACATCAATTCCGCAATCATCCAATCACTCCAGCAATTGAGTTATCTCAATTGATCTCCCGAGGGGGCATAATCATACCACAATTTATCAATCAAGGTCTGGGGCATCCTATCGAATCAATGTCAATATCAAAATGAAATTATTCTTTGAATCAACGTTTCATCACACCTTGCTTCAAAAAGGGGCAAAATGTATACACCTAAAAATGGTCTAAAGATAATTAATTGAATAAGAAATTATGTAATTAATCCTCCTTCCCACTTTAATTGAATTCATTAGCAATTTGATTAAACTCCCCCATTCATCTACTTATTAATAAATCTAAGGATTTACTTAATAGGTTCATTTCAATAATCCCCTTTAATTAATTAATTCCCCCCCACCAAATTCATTTCTTCTAAAATCACATAATTAATTAAAACAAATCAAATTCATGAGTTGTTGAAATTAATTATCCTTTTTCCTATTATTTGAATTTTTAAATTCAAATTCTCCTAACATTTAACCACCTAACCTAACCACTCCTAAACCTAACCCATTCCATCTAACCCCGGGTTTTCTTAACCCCATCCTAGCTTGAACATCCTAACCACCATGTTCCCTTTCCTTGGACACTTTGCCCTCTCATGAGCAAAGCTCCTTGACACTTGTCACCAAGTGTTCCCTTCCAACCAACCCCTTTTCCTACCTACCACCAATTGTCCCCTTTCATCCAACCTCTTCTCAACCCACCTCCAATTTAACCCTTGATATCTTCAGATCAAATCTCGACCGTTGATTCATGCCACATCACCCCTGAACTTGGGAAATCCTATAAATATACCCCGTTTTGGAGCTCAAAGGATCCATCATTCATATCCATCTCATTTTCATTCATGCATTGTTACTATAGGCATCTAGCTTCTAGTTTATCATTTTAGCAATGTTATCATGTTTATTTTAGCTTAAACCTTAGCTTATTTCTTAGCATAATCATAGAACCATATAGCTTAATCATATTATCATGCCAGATCATGCATATTCATCATTTAAATCCTCCATTTAAGTGTAGTCAAGTCATTGGAGTTTTCATACCAAGATCTGAGAGCAAAATTCATACTCGCATTTACTAGGAGGCGATAGATCACTTAGCTATGGTTTTGTCTTTCTTTGATTTAATTCACTAACCATTGCTTGTAATGATTTATTGAGTGCATTGTGTTTGCATGTATAGGTACATTTCATAGCCCATGACACCTTGATTTTGGAGAGTAGTTCTCAACATTATCTATGAATCGTGACCTTTCATTCTTCCTTCACTGAC
This sequence comes from Cryptomeria japonica, assembly GCF_030272615.1. NCBI lineage: Eukaryota > Viridiplantae > Streptophyta > Pinopsida > Cupressales > Cupressaceae > Cryptomeria > Cryptomeria japonica. The sequence goes on from NC_081412.1 coordinate 683,392,648, forward strand.
ACTTTTGAGCTATCATTTACGACGGATTTCTATGCACAATTTCTTAAGTAGTGGCTTACCATCATCTTCTTTATAAAGTAGTTGGTTCCTTCTATGTAAATTGGGTTGTTTGTTGCTCTATGTGAGCTGAGAGCATCATGGACACACCGTTGAGGCTAGTAGGGCTTAAGAGACAAATGGCATTTACAAGGGAAGTCAAAGAGGATAGATTGAAAGGTATTCTTGTCTTCCCTAATGTCTTGGTTATTTGGGCAGTTAAGAAAACATTATGGGAAGAATATATTAAGAATGAAGACTGAACCACGGCCAATTCTGACATAGTTGTGATGTTTCTTGTGGTGGCCATGCACTTTGAGAAGGATAGGGAGGTTTCTATGAAATTATGCCGAAGCATTTTTAAGAAGGACTTGTTGGGAAAATTCAATAGGGTTGTCATCAATTTGGATGATGATTTAACTATCCCTAAGCCAGAACACTATGACAGGTTTATGTGGAAGAACAAACATGTGCCAAGATATCCAATCTTGGAAATAGAAGATGAGGTTGCCTTTGTGGCTTATAATTAGATAAGGCAGGGTAATTTCTTCTTCCTTATGTGGCTTTTGCATGTTAAAAAACTGACTTGTAATAGATGTCTTGCAAAATATTTGGAGGTGAAAGACATTGAAGTAGTGCCTGACAACATAGAGATTCCCTCTACTTTTGCACTTAGCCCAGGAGAATCTTCTGGTAGTCTAGGACCATTGGTAAGAAAGGCTCGAATGAAAAGGAGTCTGACCTCTCCTGAATCCTAGGGCATGCTTTCTCTCTTCAGGGTAGTTTTTTTTATTCTCTCTTGGTATACTCTAAATTATATCGTCTCTCTTAGCTCAGATAGGGTAACTTTGATACCTATTGACAACTTTTTCTTTGAGTTCTAATGAAGGCATTATAAACATATGGGTTGCTTTGTTAATGCTCTCTTAAGCTTAGCAATTTTGTTCCTCTCGTCTCAAATTTAACCGCTAGCCTTCTCTGGATTGGATGTATGCTCAGAGTTATGCATATATATATATGGATCTATATATTGATATAGATGGTCTGGCCTTTAGGTTAATCATTCTTTAAGCAGACAGTCTTGTGATTATATATATTAATGTATATATATTCATCATATTGTTCATTCATCCTTTTGGCTCTAGCTCTGGCCCTTGGCCCCCTATTTTCTTGTCTACTCTTTGTCCTTGATTTTTCTCAAGAGTTTTTTCTTTCTTTTCTCTCTTTTATGTGTGTGTGTGTGTGTGTGTGTCCGCGCGCGCATATGTATGTTTATATATGTATATATATATATATGTATATATATATATATATATATATATATATATATATATATATATATATATATATATATATATATATATGTATGTATGTATGTATGTATGTGTGTATATATGTGTATATATATGTATGTATATACATATACATATATATATATAGATACATACATACATACAAATATATATAGATAATATATATATATATATACATATACATATATACATATGTATGTATCTATATATATATATATGTATGTATGTAGACACACACACACACACACACACACACACACACACACACACACATATATACATATGTATATACATACATATATATGTATGTATATATGTAAATATGTATATATATATGTATATATATATATATATCTATGTGTGTGTATGTATATACATATATACATACATATATATGTATATGTATATACATATATACATATATATAGATATATATGTATATATGTATATACATATACACATATATATGTATATACATATACACATATATATGTATATACATATACATATATATATGTATATGTATATACATATATACATATATATATACATATATATCTATATTTATGTATATACATATATACATATACATATATATGTATGTATATATGTATATATGTATATACATATATACATATATATATGTGTGTGTGTGTGTGTGTGTGTGTGTGTGTACATATATATGTATATGTAGTGTCTAACCTTGATCGGACATATATTTCATTTTGATAGACATACTTAGACCTTTATTTTATGTTATGGATTATGTTCATGATCAGGATATGATACTTTATATGTTTCAGTTGATTAGTATGATGATAGATACCATTTGGATTCATACTATTTTATAATGATGTTATTTTCATGATTACATGATTTGATGGTCTTACACGAATTCATAGGTGTTAGATGGATTACATTGTTTATGCCTTGATGATGCTTAGTAGTGCTAACCCTAACCTTTGATTATATGTATGTGTGATGATCACTAGTTGTACATTGTTTGACTCTATTTGTGGGGAATCCCATGGGGGTGCATCCTAGCGCACACGTGGGTGCATCCCGTGGGCATGAGGGTTCATCCTTGTAGGAGCGAGGGAGCAACCCTCATTCAGGGGTGCATCTTGCGGGTGTGGGGGTGCATCCTACTAATGCGAGGGTGCAACCCCTCTAATTGGAAATCAACCTCGCTAGTAGGGACACAACCCCATGTGCAAAGCGTCGAAAAGAAATGGGGGCAAAGAAGAAAAGAGAAGAGAGACCGATGACGATGATTGGGAAAGGATATGATTGGAAGATCGGATGGATTGGAATAGATAATTGAGGAATATTGATAGGTTTTGCATGAGTTGACAGATTATGAGGAGTAAATGGATCAAGGGAATGTGGGTACCATGAGATACTGTGTTGAAAAGATGCAGAGAGTATGGAAAATGTAGATGGGGGGAATGAAAAGGATTTGGAGACTGAAGCATTATGGATTTGGCCTAGATACAAAAGGGTGAAGGATAGCTAGATGGAGGTAGAATAAGAACCAAGTGATGGATGAAGAGATGGAGGAATAGGGAGATGAGGAACTGGTGGATGGATGGACATGATAAGATGGAGGCATGGAGGAACTAGAAGATAAGGATTGGTAGATGAAGGAAAAGGATTGGTGGATGGATCGATAGGATAAGATAATTGACTGAAGGATAGATATCTTGAGGGAAATGAATGGAAAATAGGGTCATGGGTAGATAAGGAGTATTAAGAAAAGGTGTGATAGGGAAGTGGAAGCCAAGAGGTGTCCAAAGAATGTATACACAATGGCCTTTTCTTTTTATCAAGATCCAAGGGAGGATGGAGAAAGTAAAATGTATTGGATATGATGGGTATGGTAGGAAAATGGAAACAAAGGATGAAATAGCTAAATGTCCATAAGAACTTGACCCCAAGAATGGAGAGAAAAATCATGAAGGGAATTATGCATGATGGATGTTTACCAGGTTTTCATCATGGTACTTGTCCAAGGCATCTGTTTGTCGACTTTTCACCAATGGACACATTTGTTTCTCTTTACTTTTTTTTGGAATTTTGATTTTTTTTTTCAATTTTTGGGAGGAAATTAATGGATAGAGATGGACGGGGATAAATGGATTTGGAAGATAGGTGATAAGGGAGACAGATGGAGGAATCAAGCATAAAGTTTCATATCAAGGTATTAGGAGCCCATTTGGTGTGATCATTGGATGTTGGCACAACTTTATTAGGAAAGAGTGGATTATGCTTGGCTTGGATTAGATGGTTTTGATGGGGAATGTAAGGGATATGGTAGCGGTAAGTGTTTGGATGGAAGGAGGGAAAGTGAGAATGATGGGGGGACGTTATCAAGACCAATATTGGCACATGTTGTGAAGAATGTGGAATGAGCGGAGGAGAGATGGATGTATCATGTGAATATGATGGAGGCATTATGATAGGTAGCTTTAGGACATAGGGACACAAAATAGATTTAGGAGATAGAGGGGAAGCATTTTTATCTTGTGGACTAGCAACTTTGGATGTCATTAGAGATTTTTCCTTTGGATGCATTGCTTCTTTTTGCTTTGGAATCCACATTGTTTTTTCTTTTCAGTTAATGGGCCTTTGTGGCCTTTGGGACTCATTGCATTTTTGTACATCAACTTTTGAACTATTGAAAAATCTCTTTTTGAGTAGACATGATCATCTTTATATTGATGTGTATGTTTAGCTTTATATATTTTTGATTCGGCATCCAAATTTCTGCTAGTAGCCTTGGAAGGATTGTGCAAAGGTGTAGCAATTGGAGGAATTATGGATGAATTGATGGATGTAGGATGTTGAATGGAATGCGAGGACATGTACCTTCATTGATTCTAATTAGGAATGAAAGGAATAGGATGTTCATGATGGGTGATGGAGATAGCGGATTTGTACATGGAGGGACGAGTAAGAAAAGATGGAGGATGGGATTTGGGGGTATAATGGCCTAAAATGGATTTTTTCATGTGGGGGATATATGAAGGTGGATTTTTGGATATAGGGGCCCAAAATAGATTTAGAGGATGGAGGAAGATGGATGGTTGGTTTATCTTTATATGATGAAAGAGGAGGGATGGCGATAAATGATTTGGAGGAACGATGGGGAGATGTAATGGGGTATTTGGAAGCATACTTAGATTTTGCATTAGCTGCACCAACATTTTTATTTGAAATTCCATGAGATCTCGAATGTTCTTTGACATGGATGGGTTCCAAGGCACCTTGCTCATGTGGGCCTAAACCTTTACCTTGCTAGTTCAATTTTTTGAGCATTTTATTTAAACTAGGATACTTATTTTTTGGCTAACAAGATGCAAGTCCTTTATCTAATGGAGAAGGATGGGTGATGCAAATGAGATTATCTTTTTCTATGAACGAACTGCCATGGACGTGTTAGAGTTATCTTGTATTAGCTAATAATTATTTATTTAATTATTAGTCTATTATACTCTACGCTTAAGCTAAACTTAGGCATTTAATAATATTGTAGGTATTTAATAATTATTCTAATTATTAAATACTCTTTATCCCTTTAAGGTTTATTTAGGGTTGCACACCTTTAGGGTTGCTATTATCCTTTTATAAGGATTGTATTGTACTTTTTTATTTAACTAATTCCCTTTCTGAATTGTAATTTTCTTCTTCGGAGCATTTATGCTTTTTTGCTTTATGTGCCTCGATTCTTCTCTTGTGATAGGTATTTACATGTAGGTGTTCTTGGGATCTCTAAAGTTGTATTTTCTCAACTTCTTCATGGTACTGTTGGCTCTAATGCTTCCATGGTTTGATTGATCAACTCTTCAGACTTTGGTTTCTCATGCCATCTGTATCTTCGAGTTTAGTTGTTTGCCTTTGTTTGCCTTCTGATTCGAGTAGTGTCATTTGAGGGCAGTCATGTAGATTACAGTCTTCTCTACCTGGTCATGTTCTATTTCAGTGGAGGTTCTTCAGATCAGCAGTTATTCTTCAACAATGTTTGCAGGTTCTTCATGCTTCAGTGATTCTTTTGATCTTCTCTTGTTCCTATCTTTTTGGAACATTCTTGTTTGGAGACTTTTTCGGTCCTTCACTTGCTTTTTCCATCTCTTTTTGGAGTAGAGTTTTTTTCCCACATGGTTTTCTCTATTTCTCTAGTTCATAGAGATTTGGTTGTGATTGGGTACCTCATCAGGCCTTGTTGTCGGGATCCAAATTTGCCTTTATCATGTAGTTGCATTTTTTGCTTCACGCATTTAGTTTTTTAGCTACTCCCTAAGTTCATCTTAAAGGGGGGTGTTAGAGTTATCTTGTATTATCCAATAATTATTTATTTAATTATTAGTCTATTATACTCTACGCTTAAGCTAAAATTAAGCATTTAATAATTTTGTAGGTATTTAATAATTATTCTAATTATTAAATACTCTTTATCCCGTTAGGGTTTATTTAGGGTTGCACACCTTTAGGGTTGCTATTGTCCTTTTATAAGGATTGTATTGTACTTTTTTATTCAACTGATTCCCTTTCTGAATGATAATTTTCTTCTTTAGAGCATTTATGCTTTTTTTCTTTATGTGCCTCCATTCTTCTCTTGTGACGGGTATTTGCATGCAGGTGTTCTTGGGATCTCTGAAGTTGTATTTTCTCAACTTCTTCAGGATGAATGTAAGTGAACCAAGGGGATAATGTGATGGTGGTGGGATGGTTTAGATAGGAGGAAATGGAGGATTGAGAGGTCAAGTATATGGGATGGGTGGATTTTGATGTGGAAGCGGGGAAAATAAGGGATCTGGAGATGGAATAGTAGGATCTTGACTTGGAAATCAATAATTTTTTGAACATGCTTTGGAATAAGATCTTGGAATAATGGGATTGGTGTGGATGGTGTGACAAGAGGTAAGTTGGTAGACTCTTCAAGTGGAATGGATGGAATGATGGAAGATTCAATGACTTGGGTAGATGGAGTGGATGGAAGGATGAAAGATTCCCTCCCTCAACTGGGGTAGATGGGAGGATGAGAGGTTCTACAACTAGGATAGATGGAAAGAATGGAAGGACAAGAGGTTCTTCAGCTAGGATAGATGGAGTGGATGGAAGGATGGAGAGTTCCTTAATTAGGGTAGATGGAAGGACGAGATGTTCTGCGTATGGGAGAAATGGAGTGGATGGGAGGGGAGATTATTTAGCTAGGAGATATGGAATGGATGGAAGGATGGGAGATTCATCTGACTAAGTTTGGATGACAGTAGGAGTAGGTGATGAGGATTGTGATGGAAGAATCTTGATGGATGGAAGGTTTTTTGTTGGTGTTAGGAGGTGGGAGAGGCATGATAGGTACACGAGTTGGAAGGGAAGCTAGTGGATTGAGATAAGATGCAGTGGATGGTGGACTAAGATAGGAGGAAGTGGATGGTGGAGGATTGATGTGAGATGGAGGATTGCGACTAGTGCCACGTTCTTGTTCATGAATGTTCATCATAATAATGTATGAAGGCAGTGCCTGTAGATAACTAAATCATGGTTTTGAAACAACAGGTTGTGATGTTACTTGGGATTGATATTGTGGAGCACTAACCACTTGTGGCAGTGATTGGACAGATGGGGGCATAAATGACAATAGTATTGTGTAATTCATGCCCCAGTCACAACTTGTGTGACAAATAATGTCAGATTAGGATTAATTGGATAATTGAGATAGGATGGAAGATTAGAATTGGATTGAGAATTTAGATAAGATGGAGGACTAGAACTGGATGGAGAATTTAGATAAGATAGAGGACTAGAATTGGATGGCAAATTTAGATGAGATGGGAGATTAGAACTAGATGGAGAATTTAGATAAGGTGGGAGGTTAGAACTAGATGGAGAAGTCAGATAACATGGGAGATTAGAATTGGATGGAGAAGTGAGATAAGATTGTGACGTGACCTAGAGATTTGTCTCATCGGGTTGATCAACCATACCCTTGTCATCATCAACATAGGGTGAAGTGGAAGAAAATGAGGGATGACCATACTCATCATAGTAGGATTGAGGGATTACTTGGATATATGTGTTATCAGGTTGATCAACCATACCCTCATCATCATCGACATAGGGTGAAGTGGAAGAAAATGAAGGGTGACCAAACTCATCATAATAAAATTGTGACATGACGATTAGTTGATGAGTTGGGGAGATGAAAGATGAAGATGAATGATAGACTAAAGCTCAAAATGAGATGAGGTCCGACTTTGAGGAAGTTGGGAAGAGGATGAAGTTTTATGTTCAATTTTGAATATTTTTTGTTCAACCTCTGGCTTAGGAAGAAGGAAATGATGATGCGAATTGGGAGACAAGATATGATGATGGACGATAATCCTAATGCTAGGAGATATGAGACATAAAGTGATCTATCTGAAAATTGGCAACATCTAGACACAAAAGGGACACAATGACCGAACATCGTATGAAGCCAAGAACCAAAGGATACTAATTGAACTAGAATCTAGAGACTCATGGACATCATAATGCCTAGACCAATGACATCTAGGACCACAGAAATGCACATATAAAGATATCAAATATTAATAATCCAAAGATTTCTACCATAATGTAGACAACATAATGACATCGTAACCATCATCAAAAGACCAAGATCATTAAAAGATAGTTCTTGAAAGTTGGTAGATCAAGCAGTTTCTAAGACAAAGCGAACAACATAACAACAATGCTATGACTTCTAAGGACAAGACCACGAAAGATAAGTTGTAACTGCTGAAAGATCAAGAAATGTCTAATACAATGTGGACAATATAAAGATAGCATAACAATGTCTAAGACCGAGACCTTAAATGATAGATGCAAACTATCAAGATATCAAGAAGTGTATAAAGCAATACAGACAACATAATGGCAATATAATGGCGTCTAAGACTGTGATCACCAAAGGTAGACTCTAACTATTGGGGAAATGTAAGATTGTAAATCAAAAAAGCAAAAATCCGATAGCATAACAAGACCAAACTAACCAAAGAGGACAAGATGAAGCAAACTCGCTAGGACAAGGGTGCAAACCTGCTAGAACAAGATAGGCAAGACTAAAAAATGTTTGGACAACATAAAGGCACCAAAAACGCAAACCCACTAGAATAGGACTCAAAAATAGCTAGAGAAAACCCGCTTGAACAAAAAGAAAACCCACTAGAACAGAGAGAAAACCCGCTAGTTTGAGATGCAAACCTGCTAGCTGAGAAAATGATAGTGACTGTGATAAGTATGTCAATTCTTCCTCAAAGTTGATAGCATTCCTGCTAAGACAAGACTGGAAACCCACTGTAATAGACCACAAACCTGCTAGAACTAACTTCAAACCCTCTAGATTGATATTTTGGAAAAAGACTTGACACCAACACATCAAGCATGAAAATATGACCATAAAACAGATAAAATCAATTAAGTATAGCATTACAGATAGTCAAATGATAATATGTGTAAAATATTATGACCATAAAATACCACATCCAATCAGATAGATAGAAGCCTGATAGCATTGTCTCCACCCTCAACACACACTTCTTAGGCATGCCAAGATTTGAATTCTTGGGTAATCACTTCCTAATGAATTTCCTATCTCGAATTGGGGGCTACATGAGGAGTTTCTTTGATATGCGCTTATCACAACACTTGAGTTGACAAATAGAAGGATTTTTGGCTACTAAAAATAGTTGGCTCGTAGTGGGGGAACTTTTAGGGTGAATCAGGTAGTCATACATGTGGTGCCTAACTCATTTAAGAGATATCCCAGCCTGTAGAACACAAATTCTATGCATCTACCACACAAGCACCAGGGGATTTTGACTTGTGTCAAGACGAAAAAGGTATTTGCATAATGATGCTAAGGGAAACCATCGATATAACATGGTGCTACCAGTTGATTTATAGTTTCCGCTAAAATCACAAATATTTATATAGCAAACTGAAAGAAAGTACCACTTGGGTCATTCTCCCCTCACCCGACATTATAGGCTACTCAAGGGGATAGGCCCTCCTACTTAGAAAGTAAAATCGAGCATCGCTAACACTTTTCTCTTGTACCTATGACCACAAGAGCCAAAAGTAGAGGATAGTGTGTGTTAGCAGTAGGACCACTCTATAGATGCACAAGCATGCAAGACACAAAAGATATGGAGTTCATTCCTTTTCTTGAATTGAAGTGTGCCTAATTACTCAAAAGACACAACATGTGCATTCCCTTAATTGAATTGAACTATGCCTAATTACACAATAAGACAAAAAATAAAGAAGGAAATTAAACAAATGAAATGAGCAAATTTTGTTTCAATGAAACCCCATTTTCTTTAGCGGTCCTGCAAGAAAAATGTTAGTGGTTAAATGCTTAGGGCTCTTCTTATAGCTTGAAATGTTGCACAAACGTTAGTAAAACCATCCAACAACACATAAATTAGTTGATTAGTACCAAAATAGTATTATCGAAAATCATGTAAATGATAATTAGCGATCTTGCTAATGTGTGGCACAAACCCATTGTTTCAAGGTGGGAACCTATTGTTTCAAGGTACAAACCCACTGGTTTAAGTGAACCCACTCGTTATCTAAAACATATTCCCATTGCTTATCTAAAATATAGACACGTAAATTAGCTGATTAGTACCAAAAATAACATACGATAAATTTATGTAAATGATAATCAGTGATCCCACTACTATGTGGCACAAGGATAAGTGCAAGAAGTTGTGTCCACTTAATGTGGAAGTTTTGGACTTAGTTAAAAAGTGGAAATCGAGCGGAAAGAATAGGAGAGGAATCGGGATCCTGTTTACTCTCGGCATCCCAAGCCTAGAATGAAACGGGATCCCATGGGCCCCGGGATCCCGAGCCTAGAACTCCAAATGAGATCCCATGTTGAAAACGAAATGGGATCCTGTGTTGAAATGAAATGGGATCCCATTTCATTTCAACATGGGATCCCGTTTCGAATATATAAATTTTTTTTTTAACGAAATGGGGTTCATTTGTACCATATGGGATCTCGATTCAAGAAGTGGAGCCCTCCCAGGAATTGCCACCAACCCGCCTTCAAGTCTTCCAGGTATGCCCAACACCCATTTTTATTCAATAAATCATGTTTAGATTAATTTTTTAGTTAAAAAATTAGATTTTTAGTTTAAAAATTATTTTTTTTGTTAATGATTTTTAGTTTTAAATTTATTTTTTAATTTATTTTTTTTGTTAGAAAAAAATGTTTTTTAGCTTAATAAAAAAAAATTTCATTAGAAAAGTATGTTTTTATTTTAATAATTTTTTTTTTCATTAGAAAAGTTTGTTTTTATTTTAAAAAGTAGTTAAATTTAGTTTGAATTTTTTTTATGAATTGATTAGATTAGGATTTTTTTAAACAAATAAATTTAATAAAAATCTTGAAAACCTTGAAACAAAACCAAAACCCAAAAAAATATCAAAACCAAAACATTTAATTTACAAGATCAAAACAAAAATGAAAATGAAAACCAAAACCAAAAAATTACAACAAAAATGAAACTATTTAAAACATCTAAATTGTATACAACATACCCCCTATGGCCACATAGGATCACATCACGTCCAACCCCTTACGACCACATATGACCCCATAGGATCAGCCATAGTGTCCAAAGGGGTCATGTATGTGGTCTTAAGGGGTCATGCATGCGCATTCTAATGTACATGTGTGACCCCTTAGTACCACATACATGACCCCTTAGGACACTATGCACGATCCCATGGGGTCATACATGTACATGGTCCTAAGAGGTTGAACGCATGTGTGACGGGCCTTTACAACCACATTGTGTTCTAAGGAGTCATATGTGTGATCCTAAGGGATCACACATGTGTAAGAACACATGCGTGACCCCTTAGGACCACATATGAGCCATATTAATATCCTAACTTAGTTGGGGTATACAATTATACCCCAACTACTAGGATGTTAATTTAGCCTGCTCATATGTGGTCCTAATGGGTCACACATGTGTGCTCAATCCCTTAGGATCACATATATGATGGTCCCTGAGAACACAATGTGGTCCTAGAAAGGCCTCTCATACATGCATGCGTGAACTAACTCATGCTTTCAACCCCTTCTATGACCATGTATATGTGTAATATGACCTCATAGGATCACACTATTCACCCTAAGGGGTCATATGTGGTCCTAAGGGGTCGCACATGTACATTGTATAACACATGCATGTATCCCCTTAAGCCATCTCCTATTTTCAAATTCATTCCCCTTTTAAGCCACATTTGTCTTATAACTTAGTTTGAACCATGTCTATATTATACCATGAGCTAGAATGTGTGCATGTGTGTGATGAGCCTTACTAGGACCGTGCATTATGTTCTAATGGGTCATAATCTGGTCCTAAGGGGTCAAGGGGTCACGCATGTGTTAGAACACATGTGTGACCCCTTAGGACCACATATGACCCCTTTTACCATCCTAGTAGTTGGGGTATATTGTATACACTAAGTATAGGATGTTAAAGAGCTCATATGTGGTCCTAAGGGGTCACGCATGTGTTAGAACACATGCATGACCCCTTACAACACAATGTGGTCCTAAAGGCCCGTCGCACACATGCCACCTTTTTAACATTTATGTACACAACATGTACCCCTTATGACCCTGACCACATAAGATCTCATATATTGTGTACATGCGTCCATCCCCTTAAGTTAGGTGTCTTAAATGATTAATTACAAAATTTGTAGATGTTAAATTTAAAATTACTATTCTAAGTACATGAAATTAACTAATTAACTAATTACGACTATACCCCTCTTAAAACATACTATTACGATCATACCCGTTTTAATGTATACTAGGAGGTCTATTAACTATATATATATTATTAAATGCCATATATTAAATAGCATAATAGGTCCTACTAACTATATATCAAATTAAGTAATTACGATCAAATTAAATAGAATTACTTGACCAAGTCTTAAGGGGATCCTAGTCGTAATTATTTATTTAAAATGATCCCCTTTAGCCATATGTGTGTCCTATATTTAAAGTAGTTCTTCTTTCCTTTCCTTGTCACATACATCCTATAATCTAGGTAGATGGTATTAAGCCACATACATCCTAATTAGGCCTATCATCTTAGGCCAATCCCTTTAAGTCATGTGTCTTAAATGATTAATTACAAAATTTCTAGATGCTAAATTTGAAATTCCTATTCTAAGTACATGAAATTAACTAATTACAACCATATGGGCCTCTTAAATAGCACATGTAATAGGTCCTATTAACTATATATTCAATTTATTAAACTTAATTATGATCAAATTAAATATAATTTTGACCATGTCCCCTTAAGACACATGTAATTAGGAAATGCACATACATCCTATAATTTAGGTCTGTCCCCTTAAGCCACATACATCCTATAATTTAGGCCTCTCCCCTTAAGCCACATACATCCTATAATTTGTGGATGCTAAATTTGAAATTCCTATTCTAAGTACATTAAATTAACTATTTACAACCATACGGGCCTCTTAACATACTATTATGACAATTCCCCTTTTAACATACTAGGACCTATTAACTATACATACTATTAAATGCCATATATATTAAATAGCATGTAATAGGTCCTGTTAACTATATATTCAATTTTTTAAACTTAATTATGATCAAATTTAATTTAATTTTGAACATGTTCCCTTAAGACACATGTAATTAGGAAATGCACGTACATCCTATAATTTAGGCTTGTCCCCTTAAGCCACATACATCCTATAATTTGTAGATGCTAAATTTGAAATTCCTATTCTAAGTACATTAAATTAACTATATTTACAACCACATGGGCCTCTTAACATACTATTATGAAAATTCCCCTTAAATAACATACTAGGACCTATTAACTATATATATTATTAAATGCCATATATATTAAATAGCATGTAATAGGTCCTATTAACTATATATTCAATTTATTAAACTTAATTATGACCAAATTTAATTTAATTTCGAACATGTCCCCTTAAGACACATGTAATTAGGAAATGCACATACATCCTATAATTTAGGCTTGTCCCCTTAAGCCACATACATCCTATAATTTAGGCTTGTCCCCTTAAGCCACATACATCCTATAATTTTTAGATGCTAAATTTGAAATTCCTATTCTAAGTACATTAAATTAACTATATTTACAACCATACGGGCCTCTTAACATACTATTACGACAATTCCCCTTTTAACATACTAGGACCTATTAACTATATATATTATTAAATGCCATATATATTAAATAGCATGTAATAGGTCCTATTAACTATATATTCAATTTATTAAACTTAATTATGATCAGATTTAATTTAATTTCGAACATGTCCCCTTAAGACACATGTAACTAGAAAATGCACGTACATCCTATAATTTAGGCTTGTCCCCTTAAGGCACATACATCCTATAATTTGTAGATGCTAAATTTGAAATTCCTATTCTAAGTACATTAAATTAACTATATTTACAACCATACAGGCCTCTTAACATACTATTACGACAATTCCCCTTTTAACATAAAAGGACCTATTAACTATATATATTATTAAATGCCATATGTATTAAATAGCATGTAATAGGTCCTATTAACTATATATTCAATTTATTAAACTTAGTTATGATCAAATTTAATTTAATTTCGATCATGTCCCCTTAAGACACATGTAATTAGGAAATGCACGTACATCCTATAATTTAGGCAAGTGTCCCCTTAAGCTACATACATCCTATAATTTGTAGATGCCAAATTTGAAATTCCTATTCTAAGTACATTAAATTAACTATATTTATAACCATACTGGCCTCTTAACATACTATTACGACAATTTTCCTTTTAACATGTACTAGGACCTATTAACTATATATATTATTAAATACCATATATATTAAATAGCATGTAATAGGTCCTATTAACTATATATTCAATTTATTAACATCCATCCTAATTAGGCCTATCCTCTTAAGCCAATTGTCCTAGTTAGGCCTATCCTCTTAAGCCAGGTGTCCTAACTTTAGGCCAATCCCCTTAAGTCATGTGTGTCACTTGATGATTAATTACAAACATTTTCATAGATGTTAAATTTTAAATTCTTATACACGATCATATTATATGTAAAAACGTGCATGTTCTTGATTTCATATGTACACATAAATTTTTTTATCATTTATCTGTCTATAGAGTTTATATATGTATATATGTTTACAATGTGTATATATATATATATATGTAGATTGTACATGTTTTAAAATTATTTGTAATTTAAATTCATCTTTTAGTTTCAAAACTTAGATTTTAAATTTTTATTTGATTTTTAATTAAATGTATGTGTACATGTATATATATATAGTGCTCAGATTACATACACATCATCACATGGATGTGTTTGATATAGAAGATTTTCTTAATGCAACAGGGCCTCAACCCCCCCCCCCCCCCCAAGATGACCCTGCCCATGGTGTACCACCTCCACCCCCACGTCCACCCCTACCCCCTCATCCACCTCCACCCCCACCCGATCATCATCCTCCATCTCTTGATTCTGCTGAGGCTCGATTTCAAGTCATTATTGATGAGAATGTTTTTTTCATATAGGGAAAAGTTAATGAGATCCTTAGAGCACCACATATATCCCCACACATGTGTTGTTTTGCATCGAAGATGCAACACGTTATTGATGCAGTTAGGTCTATAGATGCAGAGCTCGATTCACATCGAGCATGGAGAGAGGAGAGACACCGGTTTTATTCTGATGGCCTCTCCTATAAGGATATTTTGAACCTAAGAATAGACAAATCTCACCTTGTTCCATATTTTTCAAACCCCATCATAGGTGAACCCATTCCACCAAACAAATCCTGCATATCCATGGGGTGGTGTACACATCGGAGCATGGCCGATAATTTTTGGGATCGATGGCAGATGGTATTTGACACCCCACCACATGCCAACTTAGAGTGCCCTTTATACTTCTTGAGAAAATTATATGCAGAGTTTGTTTTGGGTTTAAAGCCCAATTATTTTGACATTAGAGCATTCCAAGGTGTTGGTGGTGGCATGCCACAGAATAGGTTGGGGGCACATATTGACCCCAATAGACCTCCCCGTTTCTAGGCCATTGTGGTGCCTATGCCTGTTATACCTATGACTATTCATCAACATTCTATTATCTCCATATTGGACTCATTGACCACACTCACTGGTAGCCTTTATCAGTAGACAACTGATTTATTGGACCGTGGTGACATTGACACTGGTGAGGATGATGTTGACATGAGTACAGCCATTCCATGTACATCGACACCTCATTTTTGTATGAGTTGCCATCGATTATGCTATGGGCCTTGTGATGGTCCAGACCTTGCTTCGAGTTCACATCATGGTCCATCCTCTTCAGCTGCACAGGGAGCATCCAGTGATCATGATAATATTGGTTCATATGTCAATTTTCTTTGTGCTGATGATCATCCCATAGATCATGATTTACGTGGTAAACAGGTATGGGGCCACCATCTTTAAATTTGCAACATAATTTATATAGATCTCTCTATCTATATGTCTTCACTATTTACACATGTACATGTCTCCAACCCATGTTTGGGGCCACTACGACACCGACTTCCATGTCGAATTACCCACCTGCCACTGTGTTGAGTGCAGCTCCTCCAACATCGGTTGTTGCAGTTGAGCAGAGAGATTTATATACGTTGACACTCTATCTTAATTTATATATAGAGAGAGAGATTTAATTAATTTTGTTCATCAAACTTACATTTAAATAAATAAATAAACATCATGTACATTTGATTTAATATCTAGATTTAATTAATTTTGTTGTGTACAGGTGGACACGACCATCAGGATGAGTTTACATTCAGATGAGCCATATGATCATCCTGATCCTCTTGTTAGTTTTCTGCAGACATCGTTTGCATTTTAGGTATTTGATGTTGATTTAAATTAAAAAAATTTGATACAAGTTTCAGATATTTAAAAAAAAAATTAAATTAATTTGTATATTATATAATATATGTACATGAGTGCATATAATTGACATGTGCAACTCTTTTTTAAATACCTTGTAGGATCTTGTTGATAGTGGAGTTTTTGTTGATGTCACCCCGGATATTGTAATGCATAGAGGAGATGATCTGAGTCAGGTACATGTGTATTCAAACATTAAATTATCTCTAGTTCAAAATGAACATTTTAAATATAAATTTAATTAAAATTTCTATTTTAAATCATTTATCTTGATCTATATACATGTACTATATAGCATGAGATACCAGTGGCATCGACTGCCCCTATAGCACCTAGAGATGTAGAGCCCTCAGTAGAGTGTAGAGGAGATGAGCCTACTCATGTACACGTACATGCTATGAAACTTATAATTGAAATTTTGAAATTGTTTTTAAATATATATATATATGAACATGAACTACGTAGAACTCTCACAAACTTGAACATTTTTGTCTTGCAGAGTGGATCTTCTCCTCTTCATCCGCATGGCTTGAATAGGAATCTAGATCATATATAGGGCTTACAATCATCTTCATTTTAGGGGCTATATTTGTTACATGTTTCATGTAGTTTACTGACATTTGATCATTCCATTCCATGGGACTTGTTTATTTTGTGCACTTTGATTATATATTTCATTTTGAGCATGGACTTGATGTACATGTGTACACACTCGGACTTGTTTATTTTGCGCGTACACATGGACTTGTTTATTTTGCATGTACACTTTGATTATATTTCATGTTGACCACATGTGGACTTGTTGAACATCACACATCTAGACTTGATATACATATATGCAGTGTGTGTACATGTGATATATATATATATATATATATATATATATATATATATATATATATATATATATATATATATATATATATATATGTTTTACGTTCGAGTGTTCACTTCTCTAGTACACATACATACATGTGTTTCATGGACATTAAATATTTATTTATTTATAATCATCTTGAGCTATGTAAATTTTATTTTTTTTAATCTAAATCTATATACATGTGTATGTGTATGTACATGATACTAAAACTAAATAAATAGAAATTAAAAATAAATGAAGCAAGTGCAATTGAACACATATACACATGAGAAGTTGATATTTATAAAAATAGCACACTTGTACACATGTACATATATATACATTAAAAATAAAACATTTGCAATTTTGATATTTTTCCAAATAACACATGTGTACACACACAAATGTCGTATACATTAAAAATTTAATTCAAAGCAATTGATAATTTCTAAAATAACCATGTACACATGTACACATATATACATACTAAAAGCTTAAATATAAAAAAGTTGAATCCAGGTGCATCTCTTGAATATATAATAATTTAGCTTCATCCACATCTCAAATTAAAAAATTTCAAGATCCACACGTCTTAAATCTATATATTAAAGTCTAACTCAATATTCTAAAATCTAAAGTATTATATAAGTTTGATCCAATCTAAGACATTAAAAATAGTTTCAAAAGTGATCTAGATAAATTAGATCTCCACAATTAAAAGCCTAGTTACAAGATGTACCTACATGCACACACAAAAAAAATTAATTAGAACTTAATTAGAAATAAACTAGGTCAAATTTAATTAAAAATACAAAAATAAATTAACTAAGTCAAATTTAATCAAAAAAATGATGCATACATACCAATTAGGACATGGCTTAAAAGGGGAAATTATTTAAGCAATTGAACAATTTTTATCATTGAAAAACATCAAATATAGAAATTAAAACTAAACATTTAACAAAAAAAAGGATGCTTACCAATTCATTGGAAATCTTGATTTAATTCTAAAGATTCATGAACTTGTTTCACATGCCACCAACAACAAAAAACTACTTTAAAGAAAACCTACAATAACAAAAAATAGTTAGATATATATTATATATAGGATTTAAATCTAGGGGGTGAATTTAAGTTAAAACTACCTAGACATGTGGCTTAAGGGGAAATTAACTAATTAGGACATATGGCTTAAAAGAGGTTCATTTGAAGTAAATTATAGGACATGGTTTAAGGGGAAATTAATTGATTAGGACATGGCTCGGCTTAAGGGGATCAAACTAGAAATAGGACATGTACCTTAAAAGAGGATCATTTGAACTAAATTATAGGACATGGCTTAAGGGGAGATTAATTGATTAGGACATGACTCGGCTTAAGGGGATGGGTGTACAATTGGGACATGTGGCTTAAGGGGATCAAACTAGAAATAAGACATGTTTCTTAAAAGAGGATCATTTAAAGTAAATTATAGGAAATGGCTTAAGGGGAGATTAATTGATTAGGACATGACTCGGCTTAAGGGGATGGGTGTACAATTGGGACATGTGGCTTAAGGGGATCAAACTAGAAATAAGACATGTTGCTTAAAAGAGGATCATTTGAAGTAAATTATAGGACATGGCTTAAGGGGAGATTAATTGATTAGGACATGACTTGGCTTAAGGGGATGGGTGTACAATTGGGACATGTGGCTTAAGGAGATCAAACTAGAAATAAGATATGTTTCTTAAAAGAGGATCATTTGAAGTAAATTATAGGACATGGCTTAAGGGGAAATTAATTGATTAGGACATGACTTGGCTTAAGGGGATCAAACTAGAAATAGGACATGTGCCTTAAAAGAGGATCATTTGAAGTAAATTATAGGACATGGCTTACGGGGAAATTAATTGTTTAGGACATGACTTGGCTTAAGGGGATGGGTGTACAATTGGGACATGTGGCTTAAGGGGATCAAAATAATAAAGACAAAAAAAATTAGAATCTAGATGGAAGTGCAAAATAGTCAAGTTCACATTTTAAAACAAGTATACGTACCTCTATATATATTAAATACTTATTCCATTACATGCAACACAATTGTGTAAGATCTCTCAATAAGGCAAAGGACCTATATATATCAAACAATAATATTTAAACCATCTACATGATCAAATGGTATGTAATAAAAAGAAATTATATATGTACAATATGTACATACATACATTTAACATGTATACATACCTCTTTATTTAAATACTTATTCCATTGTACCATCTACATCCTCTCTTTTTTCCAAAGCATCTATAATTGTCTCGTGATCTTCCATAGAAATTGTCCACAACTTTTTATTACTAGGTCTACCGCGATATCTCACTAGTTGTATATTTGTTGCAACAATCAAATGTGAGTAGTGTATTATCTTCTTATGTGTTTCATAATCTTCAAAAGCAGGCAAACCATTCTTCCTTGTCAAATATTTCCTTAGCCAAGTTCCAACAACTACCACTGAACCAGTCGGATAATGAAAACCATCGTCATCTTCTCGAGGATTAACTAGTTTGTGTTTAGTCTCAACACATCGAGCCAACCAATATTATGTTTCCTCTTCATTTTCCTTAGGTGCAACAACGGCATACACATGTCCTAGACAAACAAAAAATTAATAAATTATCACAATTTAGAATTAAAAAAATACCATTTTTAATTTACACTAAATATATAAAAGTTTGAAACTAATTTTATTAAATGGCCAACAAAATAATAAAAAAATGATTACCTTTCTGTACAAGGTCTGAAACACGATCATAATCATCTGATGCAAATAGCTCATCATTATCTTCAATTGTGTTAATCTGATCTTGTTCTTGAGTAGGAGTCAACGATCTTTGATTCCAATCTTCAACCCATTCAGTATTCTCACATACATCAGAATCACCTGAAATACAAAATTGACAAAAACATGCAAGTTCCCTTATCCATATAGTCCATGTGCTTGCATTTGAACTCTTAAATGAATGCCATTTTGTCGATCCACTAATTGTCTCACAATCAAGTTTCGGCACAATGTTTTCCTCTTCAACTAATCAAAAGAATCATTGAATTGTTGAGTTCACACTTGATTCAGTAGATAAGGTTGTGTTGCACCAATCTACAATTGCATGTGCATCTTTAAATTTTACATTATCTTCAAATTTTAATTGCTCTCTAGCAATAATTCTTGTAACACATGCACCAGCTCCATCATGTTCTCCTTTACCATGTCCATCTTCAAAAAAACTCCATATATGTTGGATATTGTATTCCTTGTGAGCCCTGCTTAACCAATAAAAAATTTGAGCATTCTTGAATTGTCCAGTACAATTATCTGACCATATAAGATGTTCCATCATCTGGATTCCTCTTTCTCTTATATTTCTATAAAATATGCTAAAACAATATTGAACAAACTCTGACGAGTGCATCCTATTATCACTCACATAGAAATGATACTCCCTTGGGATTTTTCTATCATCCTCTGTGCTATCATCTACGTGTCTATAAACAATATGAACAAAAATAGCAACTTTAGTGGAATTGTAATATTGAGATTGAATTTCCTCTTGTGGCTTAAGAGTATAGTTTTCCGCAAAGTCCACCATTGATAGTATACTTCCAACTGGAAATGTATTTCTACATGTGCGAAATTGAGAATCAAGCCATCTAGCATGTTGAGAGTGTGTCACATATTTGGTACAATCTTACTTTTAAATTCTAACATGAATGCATGTACACTAACCTTCTCTGTGATTAAATCGACACGCTTTCCTATTTTCCCATCCTTTAAGGGATACTCAACATTCTGAAATCTTCTAACATCCACTAGTTGTTGTCCAAAAGTAGTTTCACTAATCTCATGCATACATTCTACTAGTGATGAAAAATTGCCACAACTAGAACATTGTCCAGAGATACATGAATGTAAATAAAATAATTGCCCATTAGTTCTTTGACAAAATAAACTTGCTACAAATTCTTTGATTGATTTAGGTGGCATATCAATACCACATTCCTAAATAAGCATGTTACTATGCAAAATACAACATATGTATCGAAAAACATCATAATAGTAATGAAATTGCACGTGCATTTTACAACAACAAGAGACTCTTTGCTTGTTAATTTTCACATACCAGGGCTTGCATTTTTCAAATAATCTTTGACTTATAGTAATATTTCCATGTAACAAAACTTCATCCAAAGATTTTCTATAAAATTCAGTTTGAGTTGTGTCTAATAGGTGTTTTGGATGAGGGTCACGAATTTTACACCCCACTCTCAACTTTAGAACATCTCTAGCATTAGATGATACCCTTGTATTATCATGCCAAAACTTTTCAACCAAAGATTTCACTTCAATATTCATTTTCATATCTGACCTGCAAAGTCTACCACTAAAACTCCAACTTTGGTTGATTGGATCACTTTCAATACTTTCTCTTCTTTTAGCTGCTCTAACCAATGTTTTAGGATGCATCTTTAAAATTCCACTAATGTTGCTTCCCATTCTTTTATTCAAGGTTGCTTTATTCACTATGGCAGTTGTTATAGCTCATCGTACTGCATTCTTATCTTTAGATCGACTCGTTGTACCGATAGATTCACTGGCACTTGCAATAGTAGACATAGCATGCTTAACAGATTCATCTTTTTTTTATGGTTTCACATAGATGCCTATTTTTTTCATCACTTTCTCATTTTCCACATTCTCATCAATTGCATCATAAGTTGACATTGAATTGCAAGTTTTTTTCGATAAAAAAATTCTTTGTATATTCTATTGGCATATGTTCTTATCTGTCTCCAAGAAATCTTACCAGGAAGATTATCCAGAGCATTTTTTTCAATTTTTATTAAAAAGTTTCCTTGATCTTCAACAATTGGAGGATTTTCATTTTCACCATGTTCAAAAGGATTTTCAGTTTCAACATTCAAAATAATTTCATCTTTACCAACATGAAGGTTTTCATTTTCATGGACAATTCTACCAATCTCAACATTGGTATATCCAGCTTCTACTAAATCATCAATATGAATATCACCTATAATCACATTATCCATGTCTTGCAGAGAAGGATTTGAAGATGTACCTGGATAATTTGAAGATGTACCTGGATTTGAGGATGTTGTACTTGGAATATTCTTCATAATTGTTTCATTCACATCATCATCATCCATAATTGCATCATCTACGTCCATTTGATCCCCCAAGGATCATCTTGAATGTTTGTCTCTTCCATTGTTGTGGATCCAGAAGCATCAGAATTATTCATTTGTTCAATCGTCATTCTTCTATCCCTTTGACATTTGGCCTCCTTCTCTCATTCTTCTTGAATTTCCTCGATGGTCAATTTCCTCCTTTGTTTCTTCGTCTGACGTTGTTTAGACCCCATGACTAAAAACTTATGCAATAAATGCCACCTTCAAAAAATGGATCTAAAATTGCAACAAAAGAGCATCCAAAGGACAACTAAATCATAATATATCATGTAAAAATTCGCACATTTGAAGACATGTTTTATTATGTTAAATGATCATATATTTATACA
The DNA here is from genome assembly GCF_030272615.1 of Cryptomeria japonica. Lineage (NCBI taxonomy): Eukaryota > Viridiplantae > Streptophyta > Pinopsida > Cupressales > Cupressaceae > Cryptomeria > Cryptomeria japonica. The sequence continues at coordinate 683,415,497 of NC_081412.1, forward strand.
ATTCTAAAAAAAAAAATTAATGGAAAAACAAAACGGGATCCCATTTTCAACACGGGATCTCATTTTAATTCAAAACAGGATCCCGTTTGTTTGTTTTTTAAAATAATTTGCAATATAGAACGAGATCCCGTTTTCAAAACGGGATCCCGTTCTCAACACGAGATCCCGTTTGTAAAAAGATTTTTTTGGGGCCCGCTTGTAGGTTAGGAATTAGGCTTGGTAAGTGGTTCAGAAAGCCGACCCTGAGGCTCGAAACTGGTTTGACCTGCAACTTCAAGCCCAAATCAAGCTTCATACAAAAAAATGACTTCAAAAATATATCTGAACACCTAATTTTCAGAGTTTTTTTAAACAACAAAAACCCATTATAGTACAAACTGTCTAGATTCCAAATATATAATTTTTTAAGAGAATGGATCAATATTTTTAATTTTAAAATAATTTGTAATGAAAGAGATCCATAAACTTGAAATAACATGGTTTTTCAAAATTTAAATAACTTTTTTGTCTTTAAGTTTATTGAAAAAAATTTATATGGCATCAAACTACAAACAAATCTATATAGTTTGAAAAAAAAAAATTAAAAAATGTTAAGTTTAAGTCAAATTATACTTGCCGTACATGCAGATTTTTCAAAACAGTGATTATGCCCAATTAAAAAATAACAAAAAAAAAAATATATGGAAAAAAATTACAAAAAAATATCCTCATCAAAGGTGAGTGAGTTATAGATATTTTCCCAAAAGGATAAAGAAAAATACTTTCATTTAGGTCAAATTATTCTTGTTGTACACGGGCATGGTATGGTCCTAAAAAGTGACTTTTAAACTATAGGTTTTACTAATGCCTATTCAAACTTCCTTTTTAAGATCTGGGTATTAAGACAAATTACATATTTGGAAAGTAGACTTCGAGCACTACATTTTCTATTACTGAATTTTTTCAAGAATCATCCTTTAAGTGCCTCAAATATTTAGGTCAAACGGGACGAAATCAAAAAAAAAGGGAAAAAACTTCCACTTTTTGGCCAAAAAGTGGACACAACTTCTTGCACTTACCCACAAACTCGTTGTTTTAAGATATCGTTGGTTTAAGCAAACCCACTAGTGCAAGATAGCGAACGTACTGGTTTAAGTGAACCCGTTGGTGTAGGATAGCGAGCCCGCTAGTTTAAGTGATCCTACTAGCGCAAGATAGCGAACCCATTGGTGCAAGATAGAAAACGTGCTGGTGTGAGATAGTGAACCCACTGGTGCAAGATAGTGAACCCGTAGATGCGAGATAGTGAACCCGCTAGTGCAAGATAGCAAACCTGTTGGTGCGATCTAATGCAAACCTGCTGTTTCATAGACAAAAGCCAATTATCTTTTATAAAAAAATAAAACTTAATGAGAATTTTACCTTCCGTACAAAAATGATAATGGCGAACCCGCGGTCATATGAAAATGACAATAGCGAACCCAAGGTTTCAGGGCATGAACCCGCTATTTCATGAAATCACATGTAGATCTATTTTTTTCCAGCAAGTGCTCAAAATATGTCAAAAAACATACTCAAACAACAAAAAATGTTAGAATGACCCACGAAGTGGGTCCCACCGGGCGTGCTAGAAAATATGCGATGGAAAATGTGTGTGCTAAACTAAGGGTTAAAAGAACAAGCTAAATAACCAAGTAAACATAATACATCATACACCTCAATATTGAAATGGTAAAATCAAAGCAAAAACACAAAGAAAAGCTATGCAAACCCCAAATCCTTGCTTCGATTTGATTATTTCATGATTGGATGTGTACTCATGACGTCAATTCAGATGCTTGATTGTGCTCCATGATTTGATGGAGATGATAATGCAAATGATAATGGATTTGATGAAAATGATAATGGATATGGTGAGAGATAATTTCGGCAGAGTGACAATATGGATATGAAAAGGTGGATGATTTGGTCTAAAATGAGGGGGATTAAATAGAAGATGAGAGGAAGGAGAGGGGAGGTGAAGAGGAGACACTTGCCCTCCGAAAAGGACAAGTGGCTCAACTAGATGGAAAACGAATGACATTTGTCCATGAGGACACATGTCTATTTTGAGCAAAGCCACCCAAAAATAGGAAGAGTGACATGTGTCCCAGAGGAAACATGTCTATTTTGGGCAAAGTCACCCAAAATAGGATATTTTCCTCAAAAGGGGAAAAAGTAGTTAGGATATGCAGACATGTGTGGGAGGTAAGAAGGGATAGGATAAGGTTAGTTGGAGGATGACTAGGATAGGGTAGTGGGTTGGAAGGATAGGGTTGGTTAGGGTAGGATTGGGGGGAGGCTTGGGAGAAAGTGACTAAAATGTAGGAGTCATGTGCTCAAATAGGATTTGAGTCTAATTAATTAATTTAATTAATTAATCCATGGAGGTTTTGGGGAAAGGGACATTTAATTAATTAAAGGTAATTAATCAAATGGGATGGTAAAAAAGGGATTAATTAACTAGGTTAATTAATTAGGAGGAAACGGGTTGGGAAATTAATTAATTAGGAGGAATCAGATAGGGAATTAATTAATTAGGAGGAATGGAGTTAAATTTGATTAAATTAATTAACCAAATTGAGGTGTCTACAGTACAAAACTTGAGGACTAACGTAGAAGCACCTTCATAAACTCAGTGCACAATTATGGAGCAAGTTTAGATGCTTACATTACTAGGGGTTTTTTTTTTGCAGGAACCTTTTTTACAATTTACATTTATTGTCATGTTCAATAATAGTCGTTAGGTACAATATATTATCCTTCAATCATCTCTACAACTTGTATTATTTAAAATAAATTGATATATTAGTACTTTCAATCAATTTATTTATCATGGCTTTAGTAGAACTTTTATTAATATATTACAATTTAATCAACTCAAGCGCAAGGATTCATATAAATGCCCTCTTTAATGAAAATAAAACAATATTACTTTTCATAACATAACCGATAATAACATCTTGAAAGTTCAATATCATATAATTTTAATAATGATAAATTAATTAATATAAATTTATTTAGCAAATCATATGATGTCTAAAATTATACATAATTGTCAAAGTGTTGTGGCTCAATTGGCTGGGCACAATTGGTGAGGATGATGGTATGAGATATAGAAAGCCATCCACCAAGGTCCAAACCCCCAGAGGTGCGTTTGAGCTAGCTAGGTTCGACCCTTGGGTGAATTTGATGTACTGGATCCCTTTGTACATGGCTACTTAGCCGAAAGGAGGCTTGTAGTTTAGATGTGTGCTTACCCAAATTATTGTAATCTTCTATATAAATGCCGAGATGCTGATATCTATGTATGCTGACATGTTTTCAGAAAATAAAATAAAAATATATACATAATTAATCTTTCACTCTTAGTAGAAGAGGTATTAATTTAGATTTGTATCTTTAATATCAAAAAATATATAAACAAATTGAGTTTGATATAATCACTTCCAATCCATGCTACACATAAATGTGATAGCATACAATCATATTTGCAAAATACATTCAAACATTTTAAAAGACCACATTAAATGGAAGAAATTACATGCAAATAACTACATATTTTATATACATCTTAATATTGAAAAGATAATTTCAAAAAAATAACTATTACAAAATATTTACTTGACGTGCATAAAATTATTTTCAAATTTCATTTGACCTAATGATAATACATCTGCCCCAATCCAAATAAACACATAAAATAATAATTAATACTATAATTTAAAAATGTACCCGTGAAATGTCTCTGCTTTAGACTTTTCGCCACCTAACTTCAGGGGTCATAAATTTTGTGTTTATATATTGATATTTTTGTATTGATGGTTAAAGATTTAGAAGCGTTCATTTTTTCAAAGTCATCTATGATCTTCACATTATCATTTACATGTCTTCATGGAAAGATTAAAGTTAAGAAAAATGTCAAACAAAAATGGACAGGTTGTGTAGGGTCACAAATTTTGTGTGTATGTATTGATATTTTTCTGTTGATGGTTAAAGATTCATAAATATTCATTTTGTTAAATTTGTCTAAAGATCAATCTTCACATCATCATTTACACATTCTCATGGAAAGATTGAAGACTTAAGGAAATGTACCCTTGAGGTGAGGGTTCTTTGCTGTGTCCACTTTAGAATATTTGGCACTCAACTCACTAGTCGAATGAAAATGGACAAGTTATGTAGGGTCACAAATCATGTGTTTTTTAAAATCCTTTTTAGTATTTGATAAAGGAATTTATGTTGATATTTTCTTGTTGATAGATAAAAATTTAGAAGTATTCATTTTATCAAAGTCATCTAATACATGATCTTCAAATCATATACCATGATTTAAATCTTAATAGATAACATAATCAACAAAAATGCTATCACTCACCAATTTTGTTTTCTATCAATTAAACAACTTTTAATAGATCACTTATTTTTTATGTTTATACATTTTAAAATGATGATGAAACTAATAATAATTTTTAAAAAGGACAATGATGTTAATGACAGGAAAAAAAAAACAAAACAATGGTGTTTTTAATTATGAGACAAATACAATAGATTTGGATTTTTATGATGAGGCAAATACAAAGATTCCAAAGAGATGAGGAATTCATGCCAAACTACTCAAATAAGTAATGTGAATCAACAATTCCACACAAATAATTTGATTCTTCCATGCCTTAAAAGATAAGTTGTATTGGTAATCTAAGGAGAAAACAAGAGATGCCCTTGGAAGTTAGATATATATTCAAAAGCTGGTTTGAGTAACATTACACTTACTACCATGAAATGATTGATATTATTATCTAAATATGGCTAATTAAACAAATTAAAATAAATTTAATTATTAAACAAAAATAAAATAAAATAATTTTATCTTTTCAAATAAAAATAAAAATAAAGTAAACAATTTAAATTAAATAATTTTTTTTTAATAATTCTAAAGTGAAAATATAATTTAAAAATAATAAGTCATAAATTGATATTTATGAACATCTTTTCCTAGATCTTTTGGATTGTGATACCAAAAAATGATGCAAAAGGAGGACTTAAAACAAGGCTTCAACAAAAAGATTCACCAAAGGTTCCTAACCACACACCAATTGTGCATTAGACCTTCAACCCTATACTTCCACCCTTGGGGCTACTTGAGCATTCTTTGGCATATTTGAGTATGACACTACTAATCAGAGCATGATCTGACACAAAGTCTTTGCAAACATAGACATTTTCAAGACTTACTCAATCTATTTGGAGCCTTTACATTCAATGCTTCCAATGATCAGAACAAAAACAAAACATTATAACATCAAACCCTCATTGAACTAGATTTTAAAATTGCCATACTATAATATGAAAATAACAATCATCGATAACTTTCAAAAATCAAAGAATTAAGAAAATCCCTTTGGTGAGATTGAAGATAACACTAAGAAAGACTTTTCCTCCAATTTTAATCAAGATCCAACTGTGGAATTTAGTAAGTTATGAATTTTTTCTCTAACCTCGCTCTGATACCAATTGTTAGGATGAAGAAATCGAATTGAAAAACAACAGATAAACAAATTAATAACACACACAACAATAAACAATGAGACACAGATTTATCATGGTTCGGCAATTGCCTACATCCACACTTGAAGCAGGAGAATCACTATATTATTCACCAATTTGGTTTACATCTACACAGATGCAATCAACTCTGGCAATCAACTCCAGAAAATGAATTACAATCAGCTCTTAAAGAGCTTCCAGGAAGAATATGAATAGCCAAGAGTTTTGGCGGCAAACAAGAAAGGAGTCCATTGGACTTCAACTTCCAACAAATAGTTCCATGCTGAAATAAGAACTATTGGAAACATACATATATGTGAATTTGGCGAAGTTCTTTGGATTCTGCGTAGAGGGATCTAAAAGAATGCTTGTTTATGAGTACATACAAAATGGGTCTCTCGACTCTTTCTTGTCCAGCAAGTCTAGTGAACCAGAATATAAGATTTGGAATTGCTTTTGGCACTATAAGAGGGTTATTTTATTTCCATGAAGAGTGCAGAGATTGCATCATCTATTATGTTATCAAGCCAGAAAATATCCTTTTGGGTGTGGATTTCTCCAGAAAACAAACTTATTTTAAAGTCAAAAATGCAATTTATTATAATGTATATAATATGTTTATGTCATTTAATTGATTAATACAGGAATTAATTGCTAGATAGACAACACATAAAATAAGTATGTATTTTATTTATTACATAATGTCTAAATATTTTTATAGAGATTGTATATTTAATTGTATAGATTTCAACTAATGTTATGATCCTTAAAAATTTCATGCATTAGATCTTAATTACATAAAAGATAAAAATAATTTTATTTTTGCATTGACTATATCTAACCTACATCCATAGATAGAAATATAAATTTAATTTTTAAATGATTAAAATAAAAAAGATAATTATAAACAATAAGATTGCTACTCAAAAAAATTAATTATATACAATACAACTAAAATAATAGAAGAAATTAGATGCAATGGATGCATTAGTTTTCTTGTGACAGGGAAGCACTAACAAGAAACTATTAATATTACTTATAATTCTTAACTTTTTAAGTATTAATAATAAATAATTTAAATTTTTCAATGGTTATCTTTTTTTGGTACATTATAATATTATAATTGTTAATAATAAATTTATATTATATAATAGTTTTACAATTTTAGAAGTTTTATTTGTCATTTTTTTTCAAAGAGGAATTGATTTTATAATGGATTCCATCTTTAATTGTAAAGAAAATGTGAAATTGGGAGGGAGAAAAATGCTGCATAGAAGTGTAGTTTTCTTGATATTATGAGTAATGAAATATGATAATCTTTATTTTATTTTATTTTATGGATAAACTACGGCTTTTTTGTGGTTGCACTCATAAATTTGTTACATTAACATGACTAAAAATAAATTAAATCATGTAATATAATTTTTTTATAATATTTCTTTGTTGTGAATGATGTCTTATGAGTAATGAAGTTGTATTTGTAATTCTACATAACATTTTGATTTTATGATATGTAATTTTTATTAATAATTGTAGCATAAAATCTATCTACTTTGAAAATATTATTACATTTTCTTTCATTTTTAGAATTTTTTTCTTTTAAAATAATATATAAAACCTTTCATAAAACTAACTTGATTGCAAATTGTAAATGGACTTAACATGACCTTATCTAATCCATCTATATAACTAGTTAATTGTGTTTATTTGTTTTAAAATTAAATTTAGAGGCTGAAGTTCAAAATGGAATAGAATTAAGTGTAATTAAAATCAAATTCACAACTTTGATTTTAAATTATTAAAATTTAGTCAACATTCTAAGTGTCATAGTTGAATTTGTAAACAAGATATGTTCACTAAGAAATGTACATATTTCATATAATTATTTAAGAATATTATTTAACATCCATTATATAGAAAAAATATTTCTTTGATAGATGGATTGATTTCACAAGTTAGTTTATTTAAAATTATTTTTTCAATGTGAGCTAGTCATATTGAAGAAAGCAATTAAAAAGAAAAAGTATTTAAGTTTTCATAATCAATTCTCTCATATTATTATATTTTAATTTAATTAATACAAAAAATTAAATTTAACTATTGAAAAAGAAAATAATCTATGATAGATGTTTTATGTTTTATTAAATTAAATACCTATATTTTAGTTTTATTAAAAGAATATCATATTATTTTTTTCAAAATTTTATTTTTCTAGTGAGCTATTTTAGTCACATTCAATAAAATATTCTAGAAAGCAATTTAAAAAAAAAGTAGACAGGTTTTCATAATTAATTCTTCAATAATATTTTTTTAAATAGCATTAGTTACATTAGTCATATTCAATAAAATATTCAAGAAAACTATTGAAAAGGAAAAGTAGTAAGGTTTTCATAATAAATGCTCTCCATTCATTTTGAAGAATTTTAAATTAATTATTATATTAATATAATGTAATAAGAAAGATATATAGATAATAAAAACATCCAAATAATTAAATATAAAATAAAATAAAATTAATTAATGTAAAATTATAAGAAAACATTAAGAATATTTAATTTTTAAAAGATTTTATTAAAAATAAATATATTATTTAAAATTTTTTGTTTAATTAATCTAACATACAAAATTTAAATTTAATTATTGAAATTAAACTATGAAAAGAGAAAATAATTTATGATAGAGGTTTTATGTTTTATTAGATAAAATATCTATATTTTAGTTTCATGAAAAGAAATTAATCAATTTAGTTTCAAAAAACAATGAAACTTTTATTTAAAATTTATAAATTATAATGTGATGTATCCAACACTTTAGTCTTATTAAAAAAAGTGGCTCATAACAAAATGTATTGTCCAATCACAACAATGATAAAATAGTTTTTTATGAGAGGACCAACACACACATACATATACACACACAAATATATATATATATATATATATATATATATATATATATATATATATATATATATATATATATATATATATATATATATATATATATATATATATATATATATATATATATATATATATATATATATATATATATATATATATATATATATATATATATATATATATATATATATATATATATATATATATATATATATATATATATATATATATATATATATATATATATATATATATCAATTTTACTTTGTGCAAAATTTTAAAACGTCAATTTTGTGGCTTTCAACATTTTTCAATTTAATTTAATTATATTGTGTGTATGCTTAACATACAAAAATTAAGAATATTAGTCAATATCAAATTTAACACTCTATTTTTTCTAAACTATCTCGATTTACATCACTCCAAATTTCAAACCATCATTTTTGTCACTTTCTTATCATTTAACATAATTTAATTGTATTGTTTGTGTACTTGACACTACCAAAAAAAGAGTCCATGTTTAAAAGAAAAATTATCTCAATCAATATCAAAATTGACACTTCATTTTCTGTCATTTTTTATTTTTCATTATAATTTAGATACATCATATGTGTGCTTCACACTCCAAAGAAATTTAAAATTCCAATCAATATCAATATTGACACTATCACATTTTTTTTAAACATCTAATATATTTTATTCTAAATTTCAAACAAAATTTTTCTGTATCCTTCCTATTTTTATCGACATTGTCAAATTGAACTGTGTGAAATGATCTCATTTGACAATAGAAAAGTTTTTACAGTACATGTAAAAAAAAAATCTCTGTTTGAATCAATATCAGTATTCTACGTTAAAAATTTCAAAATGCGATGAACATGTTTGGCAATCTAAAAAAAGTTTTGAATGTAATTATTTGTTTCTTCATATTTTATTCACATCCATGATATTATAAACAATTCCTTCTTCATTAAAACTCTGTCGATGATATTATATTTAAGATGGCAAATCTTACCTACCATGCATTATAAACAATTTCCTTTTCATATTTACAGTGTGAAGTTTTCTTAGAGTGAAAAGAGTTTTTAAGGCTCTATTCACTTTGAAGCAAGGAAAATTATTATTATTATTTGTGTTTTCTTCACTTGTTGTGTTATGGAGGATCTCATCCATGTGAGCACAATAATCCACATAAACCAATGTAGTTCTTTAGTTGTTGTGTTACAAAGAAGACAAGAGATAATCTAATGAGGGTTTGACTTCCTTTATTTGCTATGTTGTAGAAGAGACATTGTTTTTTTTTTTAATTCTCAAATTTGCTAGATAATGCGAGTAACATTGCTAGTAATCATGGTGCCAAGAATGTAGTTCTAGATAGCACTTGCCTTTATCTTTCTTTGTTAGATGCTCTTCATAATACTGGAAATCTACAATTTGATGAGATTATACAACAAGGCCTTCTAGAATATTTCATTTTTTATGTACGTTGTCAAGCACAAAAAATATGTGTGAAACTCTAAGAGGATTGTGAAGTTGATGTTGAAGATGAGGTAGAACAACCTTATAAGAATCCTTGTCTCATTGCACGATCTTATCATGATCACCTGAGTGATTCTTGTTCATAGAAGAATGTATTTATCTCAATAAGAGTGTATATGTCACTACACTATTAATAAAATTTTTGTTTTTCTGAAGTATATTTTCTCTTTTTGGTGTTTATCATGTCTGCGCTAAATATTTTAATCTTAGATACACAACTTCTTAAAGGATCCAGTTATGCTCCATGGAAGACTAAGATGCACATGATTATTCAATTTGAAGAATTATGGGAGATTGTCATTGGATCCATCACCCATCCAAATGATGTTAATAAGAAGAAGAAGTTTGACAAAGTTGATACCAAAGCTTTGATGTTGATAACACTTAGTATTAGGGATGAAATTCAACTATATGTTCAAGATACAAAAAAATCAAAGGTGGCTTGGGAAGTGATTTCCACCATCTATGAGGCAAAGAATCAGACTAAGATTATTCATCTTTAGTCTAAACTTCATATGCTTATTATGCAAGCTTGTGAGAAAGTGGAGATCTTATTGTGTCACGTGTCTGCCCTCCAAGAAGAGCTTATTGATCTTGGTGATAAAGTAGAACACAAATTACTTGGCCCAATCACCTTGCAAGATCTTCCTTCACAATTTTGGACATTTATCACAACTTTCAATATCACTAAAAAAAACTATATTTTGAAGAATTAGTGAATCTACTTAAACAAGAATATGCCATTTAGTCTTTACAAGATGATTTTGGAGATAAATCTCATCTCTCAACCACAGGGAGGAAATAAGATTCACAAGGGACCCTCTCAAAAGAAGTCTTCATAGTCACATCAGTTTGCCAAAGGGAACCATTGGTGTCACATTTTTCATATTGATACACATGATACTAATTATTGTTGGTACAATGGTCTTACCCAAGGCAATTCTAGTAAGGAATGTCCATCTAGTTGAAGTCATTCTTTCCAATTGAGATGCTCTGATTAAGGATCTATGACTGATTGCATAAAAATACTAACATTACAATGCTTAACAAATTGAAATAAGCATGTACATAAATGTTTAATTACAAATAAATCGAAGTGATGAAATAGAAAAATTAGAGAGGAAGAGAAAGAAGACACAAACAAAAAGATTTGATTATGGAGTTCGCCACAAGGTGACTACGTCTCCGGATCTGCCCAACTGGGTGAGACCGATCCAATTATGCTCCAAAAATGAGTTTACAAAGAGTTACAAAGTCACTCCTATCCACGCAACGCCATTTTTTGAAGTGTAGGAATGAAATACCAAAATCCACAATAGCTTCCTCTCACTTCACCATTTGTAAATTACAAAAAAAAACTTAGAAAACACTTAGGCAAAATTTCTTCTCTAATCTCTTGACTGATTGCCCAAATTCACTTAAAAAATTATTCCCCCTATCAAATGTACAACCTACCCCTTTTTATACACATTTATTTACTAATATGAGTTAAACCCATATTATACCCATATCTCCCATTACAAGTAAAAATCAAAATATCTCCCTATTATAATTTCAATTATCTTCTATGGGAGGATATCCCATTTTTTAGGGATCAAAAAATAAGGGAGATAAAATAAAAAAAAGATTTAAGGGGCTTATATTTAGGAAACCAATCCCCTTTTATTCTCTCCATCATCCGTAAGATAGCATGGTCTTTTATTTTTAAAGAGAGATCCGATTAAATAAGGGAGGTCCCACGTTGAAAAGGGATACTTCTTTTCTTAATGTATTTTAATTTTGTTTTATATATTTTATTATTTGATTTATTTATATTTTAATATAATTTTATAGAAAACAATAAAATGATTCCTTTTCCCAATAATGACCTGCCACATGGAGAGCTGAGATGATGTCGAGTGTCAAGGGTTGATTGGTCGTTGTGTTGATTGGATGATGGCTAGGTGTTGACGACACGATGATGTCTCAAATCAAGATGGAACCAAGTGTCAACTTCTAATTTCTATTCAAATAAACACGTCATGGTGTTGACTATGTATAACACGTCATCATGTTGACCTGCCACATCATTATTTTGACCAAGTTTGACCAAATATTGACCAAACTTTGACTTTGAATAACTTCCACATCTGAACTCCATTTTTTATGAAACGAGTTGCATTGGAAAGCTCTCGCTGAGCTCTTCAAAATGATGCCAAATTTGATGACTTTTGGTAGCTTTGGTTTTTGACCTTTTTTTTATGGCCTTAGGTACTCAATTTGACCCAAACTTTGACTAAGCACCATAAACTCTATTTCATGTGAAATGAGTTGTATTGGAGTCAGTATTCCAAAATCTTTATACTAGTAAAAAAAATCTGGAGCATTGGAGGAACATGAAAATTCATTGAAAATGCTCCCCGGGATCACACCTCCCCACTGAAGGACTTTTGGACTTCCAAAAGTTATATCTATACTGACATGGAGTGAGGACATGACCTCCCCACTTGCCTTGTGTCATCTCTGCATCTTCGTACTTAACTCAAAATCAAGATTAAGACTGAAAAAATATTGTTGATGATAAACATCATGAGATCACTCCCATATGCCTCTACATCAACTGTTGTAGCCACTAACCAATAACCACTGACTAGTATCAAACTAAGCAACAATGCAGATCCAAATGTGAACAAATCAACAACATAGTGGTCTTTCACCACAGGAACATTTTTACTAGAAGGATCTTGATTATCCATGTTTTCATTTTCTATCTCCACAAGTTGTCTTGTTGGCATATCCTGCAACATTTGTTCATCAGTAGCCTTGACCACCTTTGTATCCTACCTTGAAACACCTAAACTGACAGACATGAGAGTCAAATCCTTACTCACATTAATCGCCCTCTTTAGTTGTCCTGTATTCGCAAAAGAATGATCAATCTTAAATTTGTGTGAATGCACAATATACTGCAAGCCATCTTTACACAAATGAAATTGATTCTTCTCTCGATAGAAAATAGCCTTTCGATCAAATAGATAAGGGCTTCTGAACACTATTCCACAGATATCCAATGGAACCACATCGAATTGTACCTCATCCACAAACCTACTTGTGATAGCGAATTGTAAGGTGCACTTTCTTGTTATTTGCAACTTACCATTCTCACAAATCCAACCCAGTGGATAGGGTCTCTTATGCAGTGTGGTTTTCAATCCCAAGTTTTTGACAACACTTTCAGAAATCAGGTTAACTTGAGAACCACTATCTATGAGTGCATCAATTTTCACATTCTTAGCGATAACCCTTATATGAAAAAGTTCATTTCTCTTTGGATCTTCAGGAACACTATCAGAAGAAACACAATCAATGGGAGATTTATCTTTCAAACCCATCGCAGGAATCTTAGATTCATCCTCAGAAACTTAACCAAGATAGATAGCAACATTTGTGGTCTTCTCCTTGCCAAATCTTTTTTGGATCCTTTTCTGAGCCCACGTCGGTCTCAATTCAGGATGTAACTACAAGCAATGTTCTCCATCATGCCCGTTCTGGTCACAATGTCAGCATGTCAAAGTCAACTGAACATCCTTCTTTTTGATAGTAGTTGTCTTCATTCCTTAGATGACTCTGCAACTTTGGATGACTTCTGTACAGAGCTACCATCACCAAACTTGTTATCAACCCTTTCCTCTTGCCTCTAAGTGTGTGGCTTGGACACAAACTTCATCCAAGTTACTAGGACTCAAAACCAAAATGGAATGTCTGAGATATGAGTGCGGACCACCTATGTACTTTAACAAATTATCTTGTGTATACAAAGGGACATCCAATGCAATATCCCTCTTCCTGAATGCATGGGTGTACTCTTGGACATACTACCTGTATGCGGGAAAAGTGGGCTGATAGAATTCAATATGTGAAAATATTTCTAGAAACTAGTCCACACACACACACAGGACTTCTTGGTGCAAGCTATGGAGTAATAATGTATTACTCAGCTTCCCAAGGAGGGTCCCATGGTTCTCTATCTCACAATGTCCCTCAAACCAATGTTTTGCTCTCAGATCACTGAGCAAAATGGTTCAGGGATGGCAAATGCAAGAACGAGGGATGTTTTGATAATTTTTAGTATGAGATGTATTCTAAGCTATGTATGATTTTAAAATGCAATAAACTAAATGATAAGATGACAAGATTAGTATGAATACTATCCTAGCATACTATATTTAGTATATGATTGAACTAAAATGATAAAGAAATTATTCTAAACATGTGGGTATTTTAATTAAATTGGATTTAATTAAATAGAGAAATGAACATAAAATATTCATTTAGGAATATGGTCATTTTTATACGTCTACACTACCTTTTTCCTTGCCTAAAATTTTGCCAGTTCATCATTAACTGTTGCATATGACCCAAGGGGTAGAATTTCTTCCTAAGAGGACCAACAAATTCTAACCAAGTCAAACTAACTTTCCATGTTGTGAGATTTCAGACCGAGTTCTACTCTCCCACCAGGTGAGAGCGATACCTCCCAACTGAAGGGTAGCCAATTGGATTCTAGAGGCATCATCAAGAAGACCTTGAACTCTACAATAAACTTCTACTTGCTAAACCCAATCATCTAACTTCTCAGCATCTAATTCCCCACAATATTTAGGCATTTCAAATTTAACACCCAACTTAATTTTAGGCTTATACACACCCTTAAAAGGATTTCCAGAAGAATGAGAAGAAGAAGGGGAAAAAGGAGGATAAGGAGATGAAGGAGGATCTCCACCACCAGGTGGTCGTTTATCCTTCTTATCTTCATGATCTTCCTGCTTCGATGAACCTTCTTCACATGCCTTTCACTCTTTGTGCTCATTGAACAAGAAATCCACCTTCACACTCAGAGCCATGAAAGCTCTTCGAAATTCCTACTCACTGATCTCCTCAAGTACCTCCATTTCAGACACAGACTTCTTTGGAAATGTCCTTCGTTTCCTGATTTCAGAATTCTAAACTTCAAGCTCATCTTGGCCTTGCAGGAGCTTGGATCTTGTCAGCATTCAAAATCTGCAATACTAGTCAAACTAGCTCTGATACCACTTGATCTGCTTAAGGATCTATGATAGATTGCATAAAAATGCTAACATTACAATGCTTACTAAATTGAAATTAGCATATGCATGTACATAAATGTTTAATTACAAATAAATTGAAGCGATGAAATAGAAAAATTAGAGAGGAAGAGAAAGGAGACACAAACAACAAGATTTGATTACGGAGTTCGCCACAAGGTGACTACATCTCCGGGTCTACCCAACTGGGTGAGACCGATCCAATTATGCTCCAACAATGAGTTTACAAAGAGTTACAATGTCACTCCTATCTGCACAATGCCACTTTTCGAAGTGCAGGAGTGAAATACTGAAATCCACAATAGCTTCCTCTCGCTTCACCACTTGCAAATTACAAAAAAAAACTTAGAAAACACTTAGGCAAAATTTCTTCTCCAATCTCTTGACTAATTTCCCAAATTCACTTAAAAAATTATTCCCACCATCAAATGTCCAACCTACCCCTTTTTATACACATTTATTTACTAATATGAGTTAAAACCATATTATACCCATATCTCCCATTACAAGTAAAAATCAAAATATCTCCCTATTATAATTTCAATTATCTTTTATGGGAGGTTATCCCTTTTTTTAGGGATCAAATAATAAGGGAGATAAAATAAAAAAATATTTAAGAGGCTTATATTTAGAAAACCAATTCCCTTTTATTCTCTCCATCATCTGTAAGATAGCATGATCTTTTAGTTTAAAAGAGAGATCCCATTAAATAAGGGAGGTCCCATGTTGAAAAGGGACACTTCTTTTCTTAATGTATTTTATTTTTGTTTTATATATTTTATTATTTGATTTATTTATTTTTCAATAAATTTTTTATATAAAACAATAAAATGATTCCTTTTCCCAATAATGACCTGCCACATGGAGAGGTGAGATGATGTTGAGTGTCAAGGGCTGATTGGCCGTTGTGTTGATTGGATGATGGTTGGGTGTTGACAACATGATGATGTGTCAAATCAAGATGGAGCCAAGTGTCAACTTCTAATTTTCTATTCAAAGAAACATGTCACGATGTTGACTATGTATACCACGTCATCATGTTGACCTGCCACATCATCATTTTGACCAAGTTTGACCAAATGTTGACCGAACTTTGACTTTGAATAACTTCCACATCTGAACTCCATTTTTGATGAAATGAGTTGCATTGGAACGCTCTCGCCGAGCTCTTAAAAATGATGCCAAATTTGATGACTTTTGGAAACTTTTATTTTTCACCTTTTTTTATGGCCTTAAGTACTCAGTTTGACCCAAACTTTGACTAAGCACCATAAACTCTATTTCATGTGAAATGAGTTGTGTTGGAGTCAGTATTCCAAAATATTTATACTAGAGAAAAAAATCTAGAGCATTGGAGGAACATAAAAATTCATTGAAAATGATCCCTCGGATCATGAGAGGATATCTTCATTGTAGAAAAAAAGAGGACATGTTGCTACACAACAAGATGAGGTATTTGGTGAGGATACACCTCTTTCTAGAAGTTGTGGCATCAATCAGAATTTAGTCCTAGTCTCTCAAACTACTCCCTCATCCGAGGATGTTTTGTTGATTGACTCTGGTGCTAGTAAGTATATGACTAGAAACAAAGAATTGTTTGATACTCTAGCTACTCATCCTACAAGTGACCTCATTTAGATAGCTAATGATAAGGAATATTTTTCCAAAGGCATTGGTACTATCACCATTCCTCTTGGTACAAGAACTTGTTCTCTCTCCAATGTACTCTATGTACTAGGTTTGATATCCAACCTCATTTATTTGTCATCTTTTGAATCATAAGCTTAAGGTTGAGTTGAAGTCAAATATGATGTCAAATCTTGTCACGTATCCCAAGATGGAAAGGTTATTTTTTAAGGTTTTAAGAAAGGACATATTTTTTCCCTTGATGTGGTTTCGTCCTTTGAGGCTTCTCTTTGTGCTTCCACAATGGAATCCACTTCTCTCTTGTATTATGCATATGGATATATTTCTACCTATTGTCTCCATCAGCTTAGCTCCCAAGACATGGTAAGAGGTCTTCCTCATTTTCCTTCTTCTTTGCTAGTTTTCTCTAACTATCGTGCAAAAAATCAATATAAAGTCACATTCAAGTCTAGCACCTACCATGCCATAAAACATCTTGTAGTTGTCCGTGATAATCTATGGAAACCATTGTCTATCTCCTTTCAAGTATGTAAATAATTTTTAGTTTTTTTTGGATGACTTCTCTTGCAAGGCTTGGGTGTATTTTCTTTCGAGGAAGAGAAGATTTTTCTTATTTTTAGGATTTATACCATCATGTTGTCCAAGAGTTTGGCAAGTCTCTTATCTTCCTCCATTCCGATTGAGGGGGGAATTCACTTCTAAGAAGTTTGTGGGGTTCCTGAAGTCTCATCGTATAAAATAGCTTCTAACAACTTTGTATACACCTCAACATAATGGTGTTGTAGAATGAAGAAATTGGAATGCTATGGAGAAGACTCCATGCATGCTAACTATAGCCAAGTTGGAGGATCATTTTTGGGTAGAAGTAGTTCACACAACAATGTACCTTCTCAATCAAGCTCCTACAAAGATATTAAAACACAAGATGCCAAAAGAGGTATGGAGTGGTCGTAAACCATCTATATCTCATCTTTGAGTAATTGGTTGTACTACATATATGCATGACCAATCTCACAAGAGGAAGAAACTTAATTTGAACACACTTTAGTGCATCTTTTTGGGTTACAGTTTGACTTCAAAGTATTATCATCTCATGAATCCCAAGACACATGATATTGATGAGAGGAGAGATGTGGTTTGTGATGAGATATCTTTTGACTCTCAGTTACATAACAAAAATTTATCCTCTCCCTATAGGCTTCTCTCACGACTCGATTATGTGATTGAGAATTTCTTTCTGCAAGAAAATGAAGGTAGGTTGCACAAATAATTGTTTGTTGATCTTAGTGCTTTGGAGAGTCATTCTTTAAAATCACAACGCCATCCACATCTGAAATGGGCTCAAACTACCTTCAGGGATTCCCACCTAAGCACACTCCTAGACCTCTCCACAAGAGTAAGGACATGCAATTGGGCAAGATATGAGGTGAATCTAGCCTTGATGGGTTTAGTTGAGAGTAGTACTAAACCTACAATAGCTTGTGAGGCTCTCAGTTGACCCCATTGGAAGAGCACTATGGACGTTGAATATAAATCTCTAATGAATAATCACACATGGAATCTTGTCGATCTCCCTCCAAGAATGAAACCCATAGGCTGCAAATGGGTCTATCAAAACATACACAACATGTTCTATTGTATAAGGGATATGCTCAATAGGCTAGCATTGATTATGGAGAGATCCTTGCCCCCACTACAAACCTGAAAAACCATTTGAGTTGTGTGTGCTTTAGCTAGATGGAATGGATGGAGGCTTCATCAGATGGATGCCAAGAGTGCTTTCTTGAATGGTGATCTTGAAAAGGAAGTATACATGGTCCAACCTAAAGGATTCATAAGTGAACATAATCCTCATAATGTATGCCTTCTAATAAAGTCATTCTATGTTCTTAAACAGGCCCCTTAGGCTAGGTACACTAAAATAGATGGTCGTGGAACCTTTTGTAGCATGATTTTAATTGTAGCCCCTCAAATTCTAATTTGTATATAAAAAAGGTTGGAATAAATATTGTCATACTTGTATTGTATGCCGATCATCTTGTGCTCACAAGAAGCTGAAATTATCTCATTGATATTGTCAAGCATGATGTCAAGCAATCCTTTCACATGAAAGATTTGAGGCTACTTCATTATTGTCTTGGCTTGGAGATATGGCAGAAGGACATCATATCTTTATCTCCTGTTTGAAATTTACCAAAACACTCCTAGACCTTTTTGGTATGTCTGATTGTAAGCCTTTGCCCACACCTATGGAGAAAGGTTTGCAACCTTCTTGTTTCCAAGATCCCCCTCAAGTTGATTCAACTCCCTATAGGTAGCTTATTGGGAGTCTCATCTACTTGATGTATAGAAGACCGGATTTAGGCTTTTTTTTTAGTTATCTATCCAAGTTCATTTAGGAGTTGATGAAATATCATTGGATTGTAGCCAAGAATTTTTTGTGGTATGTCCGAGGTACTCTTGAGTATGGTCTGGAATATAAGAAGAATGATCAGTTTTGGGTCTCTAGATGACCACAAATCAACATCAAGATATATTTTTCATCTTGGATCTCATCATATTTCATGGATTAGTAAGAAGCAAATTGTTGTTTCTCTCCCATTCACCAAGCTTGAATATTGTGTAGCATGAGAAGTTGTGTGTGAGGTCATTTGGTTACATTGCATTCTAGATGATATGGGTATTGTTGAGGATCAACCACCAATTCTTTTTTGTGACAACTAGGGACTGTTGTTCAAAACTTGTCAAGAACCTATTTTTTCATAAGTGCACCAAGCAGATAGAAGTTGAATGTCACTACATTTGAGAGCAGGTATTGCAAAACCACATTAAAATATAGTATTGTCTCTCTAATTCTCATATTGTTGATATTCTCACCAAGTCTCTTGGTAAGGTCAAATTTGAGTTGTTTTTGGGATGTATTTGTAGAAATAATGTGTTAACGGGGGGATTGTTAGCGTAATATCATCATTTTTTTTCTTTTCTTTTCTTTTGTTCACAATGGTACATGTTTGTTATTCCTCCAGTGGTGGTATAACTACTTTATGATTTGTATCTATTTCCTTCAACTAATAACATATCTCATCACATTGCCTTCATTTTTTTCCTTCTACACCTTCAAATTTAACCCATTTAAGTACAAAATTAACAAACTTCGAAAAGTAAAAACTAATCTCTAGCACATTCAAATATGTTACAAATAAATGTATTTAAAGCATTTATTGGAGCCGTTATGTGGCTGCTATGATGTACGGGTTTCTTAATCCAAAAATAAAATTAAAAAAATTGCAAATAAAATAATGCCCTTAAACAATGATATGGGAGTTTGGGATTTGAGTCATATTAGCAGCCATCGATTAATGTTAATGTAATTGGACAGTCTTTTTTGTCGAACTATGGTTTATTCTTAAGCTAGCCATAATGTCAATTTAAGAAGAGTACATTTGATGTGAGTGGATTGGTTTATTGGTGGGCTCTGATAATGAAATCCAAATGGACATAACAAAATCTAAACAATATAAACATAAATACAAAAATATTCTTGTGGAAGTCCATTAATGGGTCTCATGAACCAGCCACTAATAAATTCCCTAAGAATATCAAAATACAAAAGTGGAATTGAGGCAGCAAAAATTAAGACTCATTCTTTCTGCAATAATGCATTCGAAACCCTTTTCTTACTGCATGCAAAGACTAAGGTGAAATGTGTTCTTCGATTAGAAAAAGAAATAGTTTTAAGCTACTCAAAATCATAATTTGTAATATTGTAAAAAGCAAAAAAATATACAGACAAACATCTCCAAGAAAGATATGTTATACCTTGGAGTTGGGACCATAATAGTGGATTTATCTTTTGTGGGAGATCTTTCACCGAGAACTTCATTTTTGGTATTTTAAATAGAGTGATTCGGTCCTGCATATCATTAAAGATTGTGCTCTAAAATGTTTACCTATTATATAAGAAAACTACGATCACAAATTTTAGAAAATTTGGGATTAAAAAATATTTTAGACTTTTGGTTAAACGAGAATGAACGATATGGTTGCATTGTGAGCATAGGTGACTTTGTAAAGCGCAAATGGATTGCAAGAGGGGAACTTCATCATATTACACTTTGAAACCAAAAAAATGGATTACAATAATAAGGAAAAGATCACCTGGGAGACTTGAAAGCAAACACCCAAATGGTCGAGTTGTTCGATATATAATAAGGAAAGAATATAGCGATTACATTTAATGAAAACAATGATTACAATAAAATGAAAACAAACCTGCATTTAATGAAAATAACAATTACAATAAAATGAAAGAAAACTTACATTGTGACTACTAGAATATCAGATTCTACTATTTCATAAGAAAACTTTGTTCCTTTGGAGCTGAACAAAAAAACTCGTACTCTTTTGCTAATCGTGGTAGGGAGACATTATGAATTCTTTTGAAGCTTGGGAGTTACAAGTGTAGAAAGAGAGACGTTAAAAAAAAGAAGTCATTTTATCTTCACAAGTATACTCATCCCATTGGTAACTTTTATCTTTTCTTGTTTCAAATACCCATTTACTTCCTACTTCGCCCAAAGGAATGCCAACTTTCATATGTTTTAAATTTTGTACTTGGTATATTTTTGTAAATGATAGGAATGTGAACCATTTTTTTTTGTTTTTATAGATTTGGTGACATTCTATTGTTGTCTTTAAGCGTAATTAATTAATAAAAAATCAAAATACATGTATTTTTATTTTCAATTAATTAATAAATATGATCAAACATACATCCTGATATCTACATAGATGTTGCCCTCCTCTTACTCTAAAGAGATGGAAAGAATGAGTAAAAAACACTTGATAGTCAAGATCAACTTGACTAAAATTGTAAGTAAAGATATTAGTTTTCCACAATCCATATTAGTAAATGTGCTCACTTCTGATTTTGATTGTGTATGTTTGTTTGCATTAATGTTTCGGATCACACTCTGTGATCCATCATTAGGATGATAGAAAGCTCAAAGAGTAGAAAAATGGCAATCATCGGGATGATAGAAACCTCAAGGACTAGAAAAATGGCAACATGCCATTAATCTACTCCTTGAAGTTTCTATCATCTTGATGATGATTCACGGAGTGTCATCCGAAACATTGATGCAAACAACTATACACGATCAAAATAAAAAACAAGCACATTTATTAAAATTATAAGGTCAAAAATCAACTCCCACATAAGTCAAGTCATTGCGAGCAAGTATTACTTATAATACTTTCAATTAAAAATGCAATGTCCTCTATTACTTCTATTCTTTGTAAATTTACTTTACTAATATTAGAAAATTTTAAAATGGAGTGACCGCAATGTATCTTTTTATTTGAATTTCACCCTTTTGTGACATTGGCATTTTGATAAATGATCATTCCTTCACTTCTTTAATGATTACAACATAATTTATTTATATTATTACCGTTTTACTATCATTTAATTAAATTTTTCCAGATTTCCAGAATCCATATTATTGATTGTAGCTGATTTTTAGATAAATGATCATTTCTAACTTCTTTAATTATTAAAATAAAATTTATATTATCATTGTTTTTAACTATTAGTTGTTTCTGTCCTTTTCAGCTGTCGGTGGGACAAGGATGTAAGATGGGAGTGTTGGCAATATACAAAGGACTCATCGAAAAGAATGCATATAATGACGTGAAGAAGAGACATCACTCATATGGGTCAGTGAAAATGAGCCCAATACTCAGCTGCCACCAACACATGGGCGACAAGTATTGAGATTCTTCTATTTTAAGAGTTTTTCCTGGAGATTCATAGAAGTATTGAATATGTTAGTGTGACATTGGGAGATTATGAGTCTGAAATCTAATCAAAATGGTAATTTTTCTAGTCAACAAAAGTAGATCGGAAATTTTGTATCGGCAAATGGCATGGTTTATGGAATTCAGACGCGTAAGGTGTAAAGTAAATACGACGGGTGACAAATATGGAGGATAGTTAATCTACCGTCAAAGTCTTAATCAGATGTGCCCTTGATTTGATATTAGAATGCGATTTTCTTTCAGTTCAATGGACAACTTCCCAGCTAAGAATGAGTAATTTTCCAAAGTAAACAAAAGTAGTTTGCACATAGCTGGTCTATTTATTTCTCAGTAAAATCTACCTGTTCGCCACAGATTGATATTTCTTCCATTGTTCGACATCTGTAACTAGGTGAAAGAAATCATAGCCGAAAGAAAATGGATCGTTTTGCATTCAACTTTTTGAAACGTTTCATGTTAGCTCTCGCTATAGTTATTCCCCAGCAGAGTTGTGATATATTTGTCCATGGTGGAGACACCCTCTCTTTGGGGGCTTCTCTGAAGGGAAAGCAGACCATCATCTCAAAGAAAGGCACTTTCGAACTAGGATTTTTTACTCTCAACGGAACCAACAACTGGTATGTTGGGATCTGGTATGCCCAAATCCCTGACAAGACCATCGTTTGGGTGGCTAACAGGGAGACTCCTGTCAGAGACATGCCTGGCGTTTTTACGCTCTCTTCAACTGGTTATCTCACTCTCTCTGACTTGCAAGGAAAAGCCATTTGGTCGAGTAATAATACTCAGCAAACAAAGGCATCGAGGGCTTCCATACTCGACGTTGGCAATTTTGTTCTTTACGGCGCCCAAAAGACTTCTGAGATTGTGTGGGAGAGTTTTGCAAATCCCACAGATACATTTTTGCCTACCATGAAGTTGTGGAAGGGCTTGAAAATAATCTCCTGGAAGAGTTCGGTGGATCCAACGCCTGGGCCCTTCTTTGAACAAATGAATCCATCCCCTGGTAAGACTGACGTCTTACTGCAGTATAAAAATGGTGTTTCATATTATAGTACGGGAGAATGGGCCGGTAGCTACTTCGCCACTTTGCCAGGGTCTCCATCTTATTCCATTTTGAAGGAGGAACTCGTAGTGTTCTCTCCCACAAGAATGTATTACACATATAAGCTTGCACCCGAGGCTGGTACAATGATGGTGAGAGTCAACTCGAAAGGCGAGATATCAGTGTACTATTGGGTTAATAATAATAGCTGGAATGTGATTTGGTTTCAACCCCAATTAAGATGTGGCGTGTATGGTATATGCGGGCCTTATGGAGTGTGTTTCACCCAAGAAAACATTCAGTCGTGCAGATGCGTAGAAGGCTTCCACCCAAAAGACGCTGCTGCCTGGAATTCTCATGAGTGGTGGTCAAGCGGTTGTGTTCGGCGTACTCCATTAAACTGCTCCTCCATTAATGGCAGTGGCCGTGGCACCACCGATGGTTTCCTCCAAGCCATTGATAAGTCCTTGTCTGATGAAGAGCCTTTTCAAATTATGTCAAACTCTACTCTACAAGGATGCAAAACTGCTTGTCTCAACAATTGCTCCTGCACGGCTTTTTCTTTCGCTGATTCAAATTCTCCCGTTTGTAAAATGTGGTTTGGCGATCTGTTAAGCATGCGGGATAAGGCAATTTCTTCTGATGGCCAGTCCTTGTTCACTCGATTGGCTGCTTCTGATGCGTCACAGTTGTCAGCCAGCTCAGGGAAAAGCAGCAGCAGAGTAGTTGCAGTTTCCATTTCAATTCCTTTGGGTGTTGCCGTTTTGGGTATTCTGTTTATTGGTGCATGCTTTATTCAGCGCAGGCGACGAAGATTGCTTGAGAAAGTCGCGAAGGAGGACACACCAACATTGCTCAGAACATTCACCTACAAAGAACTCAAAGTTGCAACCAAGAATTTCTCCCATAAGTTGGGAAAGGGAGCATTTGGCTCTGTCTTCAAAGGAACTCTGCCAGACAATAAACTTGTAGCCGTGAAGAAGTTGGAGACTTCACCAAAAGCAGAAAAGCAGTTCCGTGCTGAAATAAGCACTATTGGAAACATACATCATGTGAATTTGGTGAAGCTCTGTGGATTCTGTGCAGAGGGATCTAAAAGAATGCTTGTTTATGAGTACATACAAAATGGGTCTCTCGACTCTTTCTTGTCCACCAAGTCTAATGAACCAGACAAGGTGTTGGACTGGAATACCAGATTTGGAATAGCTTTGGGCACTGCAAGAGGGTTACTTTATCTCCACGAAGAATGCAGAGATCGCATCATCCATTGCGATATCAAGCCAGAAAATATCCTTCTAGATGCGGATTTCTCTCCAAAAGTGGCTGATTTTGGGCTGGCAAAGCTTGTTGGCCGAGATTTCAGCAGAGTGCTGACGACAACAAGAGGAACAAGAGGGTATTTGGCTCCCGAGTGGCTCTCGGGCTTGCCAATAACAGTGAAGGTGGATGTATACAGCTTAGGCATGACCCTATTCGAAATAATCTCAGGCCGACGAAATAGTAACTTGAGCCTGCAAGAATCTCAGCGCTTCTTTCCGGCTTGGGCAGCAGCTCAAATTCAGAAGGGAAACACAATCGGTATTGTGGATGAAAGGGTTGCAGACAAGGCGGATGTTGAAGAGGTGAGAAGAGCAGCTGTGGTAAGCTTTTTGTACATTCAAAAGGATGAGATTGAGAGGCCAAGCATGGCTCAAGTTGTTCGGATATTGGAAGGAAAATCAGAAGGTGACATGGAACAATATCAGAGATCGTTGCAAGCGCTCGTCCAATAATTTTGGAGTTTATCGAATTGTTAATGTGTTGAAGAAACCAACTATTTGGAAACAAGTATAATAATCAGAGATGCATTACATATGTTTCCGGTTATAGTTGTTTCATATAGGGTTATAGGGTAAAGTTGTTGATGATTGTTGTTAGATTAATCAGTTGCATTTGAACACAATCATTGTTGAGAACTGATGCATGAGCCTTACCGTCATGTAATATTTTGATGATTACAATGTTGCAGTTTTAATTTTAGGCTGCTATAGTTTAGAATTTAGTTTACATTTATTTTTACAACTACGAGCTATTTGAATAATGCATGAGATGTAATCGATCTAAATATATCTAAGAGGCTGCAACCTCTGAAAAAAAAAATGTCAATTGTAATGCCTCATATATGACTTGCAAGATGTAATCTCTTTTTGAATTTCAATAAAGATTTTATGTTTGTGTGTTTGTGTTAAATCTTTCTATGTTGTAAAAATATTATCTATGTTTTTTAAAATCATCTATTAATGGTCCAGGTGTTTCTACTTATCCTCTATTTTTAAAATTCACAAATGTTATCAGAGTGGAGCAGAAGATGTAGGGATTGTTAAAGTTTTGAATAAAATCAAAAAAGTTTTTCTATCGCCAAAGTATTAGAAATTGTGAGAGGTGAAGGTTCGTGGAAGGGCAGTTTGTTGAAGCCATCATAAGGATGTTGATGTAGATGACTGAAGTGGAGAAGATTGAAGGCATTCAAATTTCTTCCATGTCTATAAAAAATTGCCAAAGAAAATTTGGGACTGTAGTCGACGTATTTGCAGTAGCCATTAGAGAGGAAAGAAATTGCCGCAGCCAAAAGATGGTTTATAGAATATTAAGTCGTTCAAAGATTTTATTTCTCGTAAGTTTGGAAAAGAGAGCATTGCCTTGAAGTTTATTATCCTCCAGGTGAGGAAACAAAGTTTACAATTTTTATTTTTTTTTGGTATAGTTTGCCCAGTCAAAGCTATGGTTGTTGTTCAAGAAGTTTAAGTTAGTTGTCCTATTCAAAAAAAGATTGGAGTAGTTTTGTAAGATGCAGAAGATTGAAGATTTGTACAATTAGAAGCTAAGTAATTCATAGTATTTTTTAAGCCAGCCAGTCATAATCACAATTAATTATATAAGGTGAGTTTAAATTTATTTTAATTGGGGAAAGTCAGGCAAAAAGGTGAAAAAAGAAAACACAAGTTTAATATGTGAGAAAGATCTATTGAAAGAGGAACCGGTGAAATTGAAAATGTTTAATTTAGAATTGGTAGAAACTATAGGCAAGTTGAGATAATATATTTATGAAAGTTCATGTGACAATTATATTCTTGAAAAGGAATTGGAGAAAGTTAAGCAAAAAAATGGAGAATTAAAAGAAAAGTAAAAATTGTTAGAAAAATAAAATGAGTGTTTGAAAGTAAGGTCATTATTTTGTGATGTCTCATGTAGCATAGAAGATTTGTTTCATTCCCTTGAGAAATCAATTGATATGGTTGATGTAACGAAAGTTTATTTTGATGAAGATGGTGAAGTTAAAACTAAGGATGTGTTAGATTGTACAAATGCAAGTTGTGATGTTAAGAACAAAGGTTATTCTGAAAAGCATATTGGTCTGAAGATCATGCAAAAAATTGGGTTATAGAGGAAATTTTTTGGGAAAACATGAGCAAGGAATAAGAGAGCCCATTAAGCTAGCATGGGATATGATAAGAAAGAGATATTTGATGTCACGTTCAAATTAGTTGAAAGAATTTAGTGGTCACATTGCCATAGAGAAGGACATAAAGAAGATAGGTGTTGGGATCTTCACCCTTGTTCAATTTGTGGGTTTAAAAATCATTGTGAAAGGTCATGTTGGAACAAAGAAAGAAATGGACAATCTATGAAAGGTTGTATGCAAAGTGATTATGGTTGGATCAATGGATAATGTTGGCAAATGCTAATGAATATGTTTAGAAGGTTGTGTAAACCTAAATGTTCAAATGTTAATGAAAAAATGATTAGACACAGTTAGGATGTTCGAGTCAAGCAGATAATGATTGCTTGCTATGATTGGCACTGTAGAGGTTTGGAATTTGCCACTTCAAGTTATCTTGTACTAATAAGGTCACATTGAGTTGCAAAGATCTAATTTTCCAAAGCTTTGATATCAAATTGTGAGTCTTAGGATCAAGAGGGGGTGTTGAGAACTGATGCATGAGCCTCACCATCATGCAATATTTTGATGATTACAATGTTATAGTTCTAATTTTAGGATGCTAATTTAGAAATTAGTTTACATTTATTTTTAGAGTTGTGAGTTAGTTGAGCTGTTTGAATAAGGCATGTTGAATGCATGAGATGTAATCAACCTAAATATAGGAGTGAACTATTTGTTCCAAGAGGCTACAACCTTTATAAAAAAACTATCAATTGTAATGCTTCATATATGACTTGCAAGATGTAATCTCTTTTTGAATTTCAATAAAGATTTTCTATTTGTGTGTGTGTTTTATATTTCTCTGTTTTAGCAGAATTATCTATATTTTCTAAAATCTTTTATTTATTGCCATGTCTCTACTTGTCCTCTATTTTAAAAATCCACAATCACAATAAATTTTCACAAAGTATATTGCAATACTTATGAGCATAATTTATGGAGTCGTCAACATTGAAGACGTAGAAATATGAAAAATATTACAAAATTGTATGAAAATGTTCAAACTTCTTGAAAGTATTAGGAATATAGTTATTTTCTAGAATAATATTAAAAAATAAATTCATATCTAATGTTTATATTTCATTGATGTAAGAAATATCATTCAAGAAAACAAGCTTATTTCAAAGCCAACTTTGCCATTTATTATGATGTATATAATATGTTCATGTTATTTAATTCAGGAAATTAAATACAGTGAAATAATTGCTAAATAGACAATACATAAAAAAGGTAGGTATTATTTTATTACATAGTGTCTAAATATTTTTTAAGAGATTATATATTTAATTGCATAGATTTCAATTTAATGTTATGGTCTTAAACATTTCTATGTCTTAGCCAACATTATTTTGGTTTGCATATGATATTTTGTATTTGATCAAGAGGTAAATCATTGTAATTATTTTAGGTGGGGTAAGCCGACTTTGGCTAGATCAATCAATTATTGTCATGTATAAATAAGAATTGTAATCATGTGTGAGGCATGATGAATAATAGAACAATTTATTAATCATTCAGTAGCAGAGCAGAAGAGTGGTGAAGTAAAGTAAAGATTGTTATGAGCTTAACTGGGACAGTAACTAGGCATTGAAGATGCTAATTCTCAGTTCATGATTTTTTGGATGTGATCTGAATCTATTTATAAGAAAGTGAGTCTTCCTACAGGTTATAGCCCTCTTTGTTATGTGTTTTTATCAATGAGCTCTAGGCAGTGTGCCTGAATGCATGTGCATTCCCCATTGTAATATTTCATATACTTCTAATAGGGTATCATCATATTGTGGGTTGGTTTCCACTATGGTTTTTCCCTTGGATAGGTTTCCCATGTCAAAAATATTGGTATTTTGTGTGTTCATGTTATGTTGTTGATTCATGCTTTCACTGTTAATTATTAGATCTGAGTTTAAAGTTAATTGTTGCAGGTTTGGTGACAATTGATTCACCCTCCATCCTCTCAGTTGTCTTCCCTATTTTCATCAATTGGTATCAAACATAAGGTCCTTCAGAGAATTTTAACAACTTGAGGTGATCCAGGATGATGACCTTTAAGAAGGATAGTCTAAGATTTGATGGAACTAATTACTTTCTTTGGAAGGATCAGATGGAGTGTCACTTGAGATTCATTGGCAAATATTACTGGAAGATTACCAGAAATAACTATATTGTTCTTGCAAATGGTCCTTCAACTCTGGATGAAATCAAGGAAGCAGAATACAATATCAGAGCTAAAGAAGCTTTGTTGAGTTCTTTGACTATTTCTGAGATGACGAATGTGATGGATTTGTAGACTGCTCATGAGATCTAGAAGAAGTTGGAAACTCTATATGAAGGTGACAACTATGTGAAAATTGTTAATTTGTAGAGCCTAAAGGGAAAGTACAAGAGATTGAAGATGAGTGAGGATGAGAACATCACTTATTTTATGCAAAAGGTGAATGAGCTTGTGTGAAATATTAGATGTGTTGGTGGAACATTGGAAGAATCAAAGATTGTTGCCAAAGTGCTTAGATCCTTGTCTGCATCATACAGGCACAAAGTTGTTACTATTGAGGAGATTCAGACTATGATTAATGTGACCAGAGACATATTGATTGGTAATCTTTCATCCTTTGAGTTAAGTGAATTTGGTGAATCCCTTCCTAAGGTAGAATCTATATTCAAAGCTTCTATTTCTGAAAAGGATAAGCAAATATATGATCCAAGTGAAATTTCTTCAAGAAGAATATCTAGATATGAGAAAGAGATGAAGACGATTGAAGAAGAAGAAAAGAGCTTGAGGAGATTGAAGTGCTTATTGCTAGGAGATTGCCTAAGGGAGTCGGTAAGTATGAAGGAAAGTTGCCTTTTAAATGTTTCTCATGTAATAAGATAGGACATTTTGCTTCAAAGTGTCCAAAAAGAGTTTCTGGGAAACCATTCAAGAGTAAACATCATAAGAAATGTTATTATGCTGCTAATGAAGGTGTGACTAATGATGAATATGACAAAGGGAATTCAAGTGATAATGAATGGGTGTTTATTTCTATCATGGAAGATGATCCAAAACATACTGATTCTACTAGTTGCATGAATGTGGAAAAAGATTTGGCTATACAAGTTGAAGAGAAAGATGAATGGGTGATTGATAATGGATTCTCCCACCATATGATAGGTAATAAGAGTAAGTTTGCAAGCTTGAAAAATTATGACGGTAGTTTTATTAGAGTTGGTGATGAAAAAGCTCGTATAATCCATGGAAAAGGATCCATTTCTCCTTATGGTAAGCATAATATTGACGATGTCTTATATGTAGAAGTTCTAAAGCATAATATTTTGAGTTTTGGATAGATGATTGACAAGGGATATGATCTTCAATTCAAGAATGGAAAGTGTATAATCTTGGGTAGTATTAGTATCAAGATTGCATCAGGTACAAAGACTAAAGGTAATATCTTTCATTTGAATAATGTTGGTAAAAGTTGTTTGATTGCTCAGATTGATGAAAGTTGGTTGTGGCATAAAAGGACGTGTCATGTGAATTTTGATAGCATGGTTAAGATAAGTTCTACTCAGGTAGTGAGAGATCTTCTTAAGATGGTAAAATCTACTGACTCTATATTCAAAGAATTTCAATTAGGGAAGCTAACTAGAGTTACTTTTAAAAGTAAAAATTATTTTTCTAATGGATTACTAGATCTTGTGCATACTGACTTATGTGGTTCATCTAGAGTTAGAAGCTTACAAGGACATAGATATTTCATGTTGATTATTGATGATTATTCTAGGATGATGTGGGTCACTTTCTTAAGGGAAAAGTTTGACGCCTTAGAGAAATTCAAGATCTTCAAAGCTATGGTTGAGACTGAGATAGGTTTGAAGTTGAAGAGCCTAAGATCAGATAGATGTGGTGAATTCACTCTCAGTGAGTTCAATACATATTGTGAAGGGCATGGGATAAAGAGAGAGTTATTTTCTCTAAGAACCCCTCAATAGAATGGAGTGGTGGAAAGAAAGAATATAACAATTCAGGAAGTTTTTAAGACAATGATAATTAAAGGAATTATTTCGCATGCCTATTAGACAGAAGTTGTGAGTACTGCAGTTTACACTCTTAACTAGGTACACATCAAAGGTAATACCAGTAAGACAACTTATGAGTTATGGTTTGGTCATGCCCCTATTGTTAGATATTTCACAAATTTTGGAAGTAAATGCTATATCAGAAGAGATGAAGATTTAGGGAAGTTTGATGCTAGATGTGATGAAGGAATATTTCTTGGTTACTCTACTAAAAGAAAATCCTACCGATAATAAGAGATTGAGGAAAATAGTTGAGAGAATAAATATGAAGGTTGATGAAAACAATGAATATCAATCGAGATCCTTTGGATATGATTAAGATGATCAGGAAATTAGTTCAAGCAATGGAAATCAAAATCATAATCAAGTTCAGATTGTTCTAGTGAATCCAGTGCCTCAAGGTGAAGGAGCTAGTGCTAGTACAAGAGAAAAACCTCAAGAAGCTAAAGTTCAAGAAAATCCTAAAACTCCCAGGTATGTAAGATTGAATGATTCAGAAAATCAAATTATAGGAGATAAGAATAAAGGTGTTCAAAATAAGAGAAGAATTGCAGAAGATCAAGTTGAGTATTGTTTAATTTCTAAGATTGAACCTAAGGATGTCAATGAAGCTTGTAAAGATGAACTTTGGGTCAAAACTATGGAAGAAGAATTGAATCAGATTGAAAAGAACAACACATGGGATCTTGTTCCCAAACCTAAGGACAAAAATGTAATAGGAACAAAATGGATCTTCTAGAAAAAATTGAATGACCAAGGTGAAGTTGTTAAAAATTAGAAAAGACTTGTTTGTAAAGGTTATTCTCAGATGGAAGGAATTGATTTTGAGGAAACTTTTTCTCCAGTGGCAAGAATTGAAGCTGTGAGTTTTTTTTTCTTATGTTTCGTACAAAGATTTCAAATTATATCAGATGGATGTTAAGTCAACATTCATAAATGGTGAGTTGGAAGAAGAGGTGTACATTGAGCAACCAAATGGATTTCAATTGACTTATCAAGAAGATATTGTCTGTTGGTTGATGAAAGCATTGTATTGATAAAAGCAAGGGACAAGAGCATGGTATGATAGATTGGATAAGTATCTATTAAAGCTAGGATTCAATAAAGGTAATGTTGATAGTAATTTGTACTTCAAGATTGATAATGATAACATATTGATAGTTAAATTTTTTGTTGATGACATTATTTTTGGAGGAAATGATAGTTTGTGCAAGAAGCTTGCTGATGAGATGTAGAATAAATTTGAGATGCCTATGATTGGTGAGATGAAATTCTTTCAGGGATTGGAAATTACATAGTCAAATAAAGGTATCTCCATATTTCAGTCCAAGTATGTAAAATAATTGTTGAAGAAGTTTAGATTAGATGATTCAAAGCCAATCAGTACAACTATGGTGACTGAATGTAAGTTGACTAAGGATGATGATTCTCCTAAAGAAAATCAGACCAGATACAGATCAATGATTGGTGGATTACTATATTTGACTCAGACTAGACCTGATATTATGAATGTTGTTTCTGTTGTTGCTAGATTTCAAGATGATCCTAATGAATCTCATGTTGTTGTTGTTAAAATAATATTCATATATTTGAAGGGCACACTTGATTTTACTTTGAGTGTTTTTACTAATGTTGATTGGGCAAGTGATGTTGATGACTAGAAGAGTACAAGTGGTGGTGCATCCTTCTTGGGAAAGATATTGGTTTCATGGTAACGTAAGAAGCATAATTTCATTTCCTTATCTACTATAGAAGCATAATATATTGTTGCTACTATCAATTGTACTCAAGTAGTTTGGATGAAGAAAATGTTGAAGCATATTAGAGTATTGTATGATGAGCCTATTGCTATATATTGTGATAATTCAAGTACTATTAACATTTCTAAGAATTTGGTGTTGCATTCAAAAAATTAGGCATATATCTATCAAGTTTCATTTTTTGAGAGAGAAGGTAAATGAGAAGGAAATCATAGTGGAATATGTATCCACAAAGGAACAAATTACAGATATTCTTACAAAGCCTTTGCCTATGGATACTTTTGAGCATCTCAGAGAAAAGATAGGGGAGATTGCCCCTCTTAATTAGAACTAAAGTGCATTGGTATGCATAAGTCTGGTGCATTTCACATTCATATCTTGTGATCCAAATTGATGAGGTGGTTTCTACTCAAGGGGAGTAGTCACATGTTTAGCTTTGAAAGTTTTTTGGTTTGTTTGAAAATATGTGCCTTTACCATTGATGTCAAAGGGGGAGATAATAATGTGAAAAATTATTTATGGGAGGGAATATTATGCATGATCAAAGGGGGAGCTATTTATCCTTCATATTTTGGGGGAGAGAATGTTTTCTTTGTCATTGATTATTTTTTACATCATATGCTATGATCACTACCAAAGGGGAAGATTGTTGGATGTATGTGGATATTTTTGGTTGTGTTTTGCAAATATGTGCTTGTGAGATATTTGAGGATGATTGAGAGATGTGCTATCATTGATGTCAACATAGTTTCCTTGTTTGGTGCAATGATGTAGTGATATTCAGATTGTTGGTTTATGTTGTATATTGATATTCATTTGTTGTGGATTGAAGGGTTTGGAGAATGATATCTCTAATTGATTGAATGCCAGTGTCTAAAGTTTGCATGATTTTTTTAGTAGTATTTGAGCATCGGTGTTGTGGCCATTTTTTAAATTTTTTCGTGATGCCAGTATTCGGTATTTTGATCTACATTTCTCTGCATTGTAAGATATGTTGGTATTTTGGATGTGTTGCACTAGTTTTGTCATTGATGTCAACACTTGTCAACACTAATCAGCACTGGAGATCTTTGGTTATGTTCACCGACATGTTCAGTGACTTATGCATAGTCACTGGTATCTAGTTTACCGACAGGTTATATTGTTCGCCGACATTGAGGATGATCTGTTATCATCTAGAGATTACTTGGTTATGTCAAAGACATTGTCTGGACACCTTGTTTTGGTGATTTTGTTATTGGTCTAATCGAGTTTGTATATTTGTTGTTACAGGCAAATAGGTATAGGCCATGGACTAGCAAGCGTTATCTATTTCAGGTCAGCACGACATGTTATGGAGATGTCTTATTGATTGGTTATTATTGTAAATGCATTAAGATGACATGATGCATCGCATATTGATTCATTTTTAATTGATTTAATTGTAATATTCTTAGTGAGCCAACCTACACATTTGGTCTTAGGTTTTGATATATATGTAAAATCTCATTTGTGATATTAATGGAGGAAGTGGTAGAGCATAAGGTAATTCGGCATATGTGAATATAAGAAGACCTATACACGCAGACATCATTTCAAGATTCAGGGAAGGTTTGGAGAAGGAAACCAAAGCTTAACCGATATTGAATTCAGCATATGAAGATGCTATTTTGAGCAGTACATTGTCATTGGATTTATCCATCCAATTGTAGTCAGTGTGACTCCCATTTTGTGATTGAGCAGTGAGCTCTAGACAGTTGGCCTTTCTACATGTGCATACACCATATTTTACACACATACTATCTGCAGTAGTATCATCTGATTGTGGCTAAGGTTTCCCACTGTGGTTTTTCCCCTTACAGGATTTCCACATACAATTTTTTGTGTTATGTGTTGTGGATGTTATTTTTCTTTCTGTTTCATGCATTAAACTTTACCGGTATTGTAATTAACTATTAAACTGTCAATCGGCATAAAGTTTGGTTTATCGGTATTATGCATTAAGTTTGGTTAAGTTATATTCGAGTTAAAATTAATAGACAACTGATTCATCCCTCCCCTCTTAGTTGCCTCTGGGTCCTAACAATATCTTGACCTGTAGATGTGTGGAATATATTTGGGACATTGATGTCTGTGTTGAATTCAAGTGGTTCATGATTTGGAGGTCCTCAAGTGAATATTTCAGTTTGTCAGTTAGTTTTGTTAGTGTTCTTGAGATCCGGTATGGTGAGAACATTGATTCTAGTAATTTGAGTTGGTGTGGATGTTGTTGTGGCAATTCACGTTGCTTGTGGATTTTTCTAGATCGTGTGTTATTCATGTTGGTGGTTCCCATTGATATGTGAGCATGTTATGGATGATTTTCTTGGTCTGATGGTATTCTTCATGTTTTTGGTTGACATGATGATTATAGCGTGTTGCAGATGTTTGAGGTATAATTATTGGAGGTGTTTTGTGTTCGAGGTGTTGATTTAGGTCCATGCTATGTATTAGTTGACATTGTTTTGGTCCGCATGTGATATTTTATATTTGATCAATAGCTATAGCATTGTAATTATTTTAGGTGTAGTGACTTGACCTTGGCTAATTCAATCAGTTCTTGTCATGTAAAGTAAAGATTTTTATGATCTTAACTGGGAATTTAAACATGCATTGAAGATGGTAATTCTGAATTCATGATTTTCTCGATGTGATCTGGATCTGGTTGTAAGACAGTGAGTCTTCCTAAGGGTTATAACCCTCTTTGTTATATGTTTTGAGAAGTGAGCTCTAGACAGTGTGCCTAAATGCATGTGCATTCCACATTTGAATATTTTATATACTTCTAACAGGGTATCATTATATTGTGGGTTGTTTCCCACTGTGAGTTTTCCCTTGACCAGTTTTTCCACATCAAAAAATTGGTGTTATGTGTGTTCATGTTGTGCTATTGATTCATGTTTTCACTATTAATTATCAAATTGGAGTTTAAAGTTAATTTCTACAGGTTTTGTGACAACTGATTCACCCCCCTCTCAATTGCCTGCCCTATTTTCATCATTTTTTTGCTATGAATGATATCTTATGAGTAATGAAGTTGTAGCAACAATGGTAGTGGGAGGTTTTGGCATAATTTTTCTAATATATCAATCTATTTTTTCTAATATCTATAATGTAATGTTAGCTAGCTAGTATTTTTAATTATGTTTAACATTTTGCCTTTATGATATGTAATTTTTATTAATAATTATAGTATAAAATCTATCTACTTAAAAAATATAATTATATTTTAATTCATTTTTATAAAGAAACCGTATTTTTTCTTTTAAAATAATATATAAATCCTTTCATAAAAAAGGCCGCATAGAAGCATAGCTCCTACCAAATTCAGCCAACATAGCTTTAAAATAATATATAAATCATTTTATAAAAAAGGCCACATAGAAGCATAGTTCCTACCAAATTCTGCCAACATAGCTTTATTCTATCAATTGAAATTTCAAACCTTGAAAAATCAAATTTAAGTTTCAATTAAAAGAGAAAAAAATTGTAAACATTTTTCAATATATGAAACATTTATTTTTATGTCGACAGTGTTTTGATTATCACATCTCAATTTTTAAGGTAAAAGTTCTTGAATTTTCCTCCTGTTAGTTCAAGGATTATTCTTAAAACCAACTTGAGTACAAATTGTAAATGGACCTAACGTGAATTTATCTAATCTCCATTTATATAACCAATTAATTGAGTTTCTTTATTTTAATATTGATTTTAGAGGTTGATGTTCAAAATGGGATAGACTAAAGTGTAATAAAAATTAAAAATCAAGTTTGCAACTTTGATTTTAAATTATTAAAATTTAGTTAACATTCTAAGAGTTTCAATTTAGTGTCATGGTTGAATTTGCAAGGAAGACATGTTCACTAAGAAACAATACTTCTTAACATTCATTATATAGAAGAAGGATTTCTTTGGTAGTTGGATTGATTCCACAAATCTACTTTATTTAAAATTATTTTTTTTAAATTTAATTTTTCTAATATGAGCTAGTCATATTCAAGAAAGCAATTGCGAATGCTCCTATTATATATAATATTATATTAATATAATATAATATTCAAAATAAGATATATAATTAAAAAAAATATTTAAATAATTAAACATATAATTAACTTAAAATAATCAATACAAATTGTAATAATTTTTTTAAAGCTATGTCTAGTAAACCTTTTAACATGACCAATGAATCTAATAAGACACACCTTCTAGCTCCACATAAATGTTTATGAGCTAGAGCTATGAACCAGTGAGGCCACAGACGTGGGACCTCATCCCCACATTTCACTTGATCAAACCTTATGAGATGAACAACCCAACATGTGAGAACATGGCCCAACAGGTATTTGAACCTTGGTGATCACTTCACTAACAAAGTGTTTTAAATGCGACAATATAAATCCGAAAACAAAACATTGTGAATATTCTATTTTTTTAAAAAATTATAAAAAAATATAATCATTTTTTTTATTTCAACATTTATGTTTAATTAATCAAAAAATTTAAATTTAATTATTGAATTTTTTTTTATAATAGATGTTTTATGTTTTATTAAATAAAATACCTTTATATTAGATTTATGAAAATAGACTAATATTCTTTATACAAAATTTTATTTTTATAGTATGAACTATGCTAGTCATATTCAATAAAATATTCAAGAAAGAAATTTTAATTAAAAAGTAGCTGGGTTTTCATAATTAATTCTTCAATATTATTTTTTCAAAATTTTGTTTTTGAATTGTTAGCTACATTAATCATATTTAAGAAAATATTCATGAAAGCTATTAAAAAGAAAAAGTAGTAGAGCTTTCATAATGAATGTTTTGATATTTTTGAGGAATTTTTAATTAGTTATTATATTAATATAATGTAATATTAAAAAGTATGATATATAGATAATAAAAACATCCAAATAGATAGAAATTAAATTAAATTAAAATAATTAATATCAAATTCTAATAAAACATTAAGAGTATTTTATTTTAAACATATTTTGTAAATATAAATTAATTATTTATATTAATCTTGAGTTTTTCTCGATTAGGTTGTGTATGAATTTTGTTGATTAAAAAACTTATACACAATCTAATTTGGAACCATTCAAGATAAATATATCATGGATTGTGGAAACTTGATGTATACTAATCATTTTTATTTATTTGAATATTTTTGTTTAATTAATCTAACATACAAAATTTAAATTTAATTATTGAAAAGGAAAATAATTTATGATAGATTTTTTATGTTTTATTAAATAAAAAATACCTATATTTTAGTTTTCTGAAAAGAGATTAGTCAATTTAGTTTTTAAAAAATTTAAACTTTTATTGAAAATTTATAAACTATAATGCCACACATCTGACACTTTAGTCTTATTAAAAAAATGACTCATCACAAAATGTTATGTCCAATAACAACAACAATAAAGTAGTTTTTCTTATCATTTCCCATTCTCAATCTATTTTAATTTGATTGTGTATGTGCTTTTGATGATTTTTTCAAAAAAGTAGTGTAATTTAATTAGATTATGTGTACTTAACTTTTCAAAAATATTAGAAGTTTTCAACTAATATTTATTTACATATTTAAAAATTTGAAACAAATCAATGTAATTTAATTGCATTGTGTGTATGCTTGACACTTCAATTTGTTTTTTTTAGAAACTCACACTTTGTTCTATTTTTCTAAATCATTTAGTTTACTCTGTGTGAAATTTTAACTTTTGTAGTTTTTGATATTTCTCAATTTAATTTAATTGTATTGTGTTAATGCTTAAGACAAAAAAATAAAATTAAGAATATGAGTCAATATCAAAGTCAACATTCTATATTTTTCTAAATTGTTTAATTTAATTCACTCTAAATTTCAAACCATCTTTTTTGTCACTTTCCTATTGTTTATATTTTTTAACATAATTGTATTGTTGTGTGCTTGACACTCCAAAAGAATTGAAAATTTCAATGAATATGAAAAAGAATCCATTTCCATTTTTAAAAAAGGAAAAATATCTCAATAATATCAAAGTTGACACTTCAGATTTTTCTAAATTTTTTATTTACTCTATTTCAAAATCAATATTTTATTTTATGTCCTTATTTTTCATTAAAATTTAAATACATCATATGAATGCTTGACACTCCAGAAAAAAAATATATATATATTTTAAAATTCCCATCAATATTAAAATTGACACTATCATTTTTTTTAAAACATCTAATTTATTTTATTCTAAATTTCAAACAATCATTTTCTCTATCTGTCCTATTCTTATCGGCATTCTCAAATTAAAGTGTGTTTGACAAGCAATATTAATATTGTAATCTTAGTTTCAATCAATATCAATATTTTAATTTAAATTCTACTTCGTTCAAAATTTCTAAATGCGATGAACGTGTTTGACAATGCAAAAAGTTCCGAATGTGATTATCTGTTTCTTCATATTTTAAACATCGTAAACTCTCTGGTCGTCTCTTATAAATAAAAAAATCCCCCCTCCATAAAAAGTATGTGGATGATATTGTATTTAAGATGAAAAGTCTTGCCTACCATACATTATAAACAATTTCTTTCTCATCTTTACACTCTGAAGATCTATTAAAGTGAAAAGAATTTCAAGTCACAATAATTAAATTATCCTATTTTTAAAAATGTTGGTTTTAAATTTAATTTTAAATTAAAAAGTTTGTTAATAGGTAATAATAAATCTACGAATTGAAATATTATTAATATATAATTTTTTAATAATATTTATTTGAAATATTAATTTAAAAAAAAAATCATTTAACTTTAATTTTAGCAGTATATATAAAAAAAATACAAAGCTAAATAAAATTATAAATAAATGTAAATATTTTTTAATATTAAAAATAAAATTTTAATTATCAAATAAATTTAACATTTATCTTATTTGTTATTTAATATTATAGATTTGTATTTTCTCTGTTAAAGATATTATCTTAATCCAATATTATTTAATTATATTTAATTTACAAAGTTAAATTAGACAAGTGATAGAACATGGATTTCTAGTGGTTCGTCAATATGGCTAGGTTCACTTTGAAGGAAGGAAAATTTTGCTATTATTATTTGTGTTTTGTTCATTCATACAACAACTTTGCTATCCAATAATGAATTAAAATAATGACATTATCCATATAAAGATAAACCTTCCAAGGAAGAATGTCATGAGCCTAATAATTGGAGGGAAATGAGTTGGCCATTGGGTTTCATATCCAACAATGTTGGCTAGATTTTTAATTATACAATTTGAGCATTCCTTAACTATGTTCATTTAAAAAAAAAACCAAGAAATGTCAAAGTTATTTATTATAAGAGTTGTTTTATTTTATTTTAGAATTACTCATCACATATATTTAAATTTTTAAATATAGGTTAGTGTGAATATATATACTTTTACAATTTTATTATACAAATTATTTTTTTATTTTTTGTAGTTTCTTTTTAATCATTTAAACTTCAATTGATAAATGTAGGTAACATGAGACCACTTATATGTTTAATCATTATCCTTTGTATCCTTCTACCTAAGCAATAAAGCAATCAACATCTCAGAATATTTAGCTGTAAGAATTTATTTTCATGAAGAAGTCATCTAATATGCGTATATGTACATGTTATTATTCTTTTGGATTAGAAGATTTTTAATTCTAAGTATTTTTTGTGAAAAATGGCATGAATATCTTGAGTAATTTAGCAATACTGAAAGGAAATGACTTTTCAATAACACAATTATGGTCGAATGAAAAATATTTGTTAAAATTTTAAACAGTACATAACATAAGAATTGGCATACATGTAGGTATTATCATCTTTCTTCTATGAATATTAACAAAGGGGGGCTCTAAATGGTTTATACATGTTCAGTTCATTTCATCAATGACCAATTTTCATGATAAATAGATTCATTTTGCTTGTCTTTATTTTTTGGGGGTTCAATTACCTAAATAAAGTGAAACATGTGTGACCATTTACCCCTTCATTCATCCTCATTGCTCGATAAGGTTTCCAATGACAACTCATTGAAGTGGCATACAATTACAAATAACTAATATGATCATTTGATTGAATAGAATCCTAGGTAACCCAAATGGAAAATAATTTTACCCCATGGAGTTTCATTTCATGTTATTTATTATTCTATAAAACGATGAGTAATTTAGAGTCCAAGATATGTAACTCTTCTAGATGAAATGTATATGAATATTACAAAATTCAATTGAAGTCAAATGAAAGAAAAAACATTTCAAGAGTGTTAATGATACCTTCATATTCTTTCCTAACACAAAAATCTAGAAATGCTTTGAATAAGTTTCTTTGTTTAGAATCCATTGTAGCAATTTCCAAAATTTATATCTTTCCATATGCTAAAGCGAATCTACACCCTAAAAGTGTATTAGATCTAACTGAATTTATGAAGTATATGATGCCAATCCCCTAATAAGACCATATGCTAGTAAAACAACTTAAGTTTGGATGACTTGAAGAAATCATGAATCCAAGATGAAATATCATGAACCTTGGGACAAAATTAGGAGAGATGGTAGAGTGATTCTTGATGCCCAGAAAAAGGGAATTGACTATTAGGAATGGCAAAATTCGCTAATCTATAACCAATAGGGAGATCTTCAAAAATAGATACAAGTATAGTGAGCCAATTTAGACTCCAACATTATTTTACCATATTGAACATATGGTGTGACACTTGTATTCCCAAATTGACACAAATGACTACAAATGTCATTATTGATTCAAGGTGGGTACTATAGGTGAATGGAAAATCTACTCATCGA
Source organism: Cryptomeria japonica (assembly GCF_030272615.1). Lineage (NCBI taxonomy): Eukaryota > Viridiplantae > Streptophyta > Pinopsida > Cupressales > Cupressaceae > Cryptomeria > Cryptomeria japonica. The sequence goes on from NC_081412.1 coordinate 683,457,246, forward strand.
TCTAACAGCAGAACTCTTGAACTAATGATTAAAAAATATTTCTACTAGTTCAAGTTTAATTGTACATAGACATTCACTATTTAAAATGATTAATTAATTAAAAAGTAAAATCTAATAAATTGAAGATTATATTGTATTTGATGGTTATTTATTGTTAATAAAACAAATGAAAAACCCATTGTTTTGTTAAAACTAAAAAAGAATTTACAAGATTAAAAAATTCATTCGAATTATATCGTGTTCATCTAGAATTATAACTATTATTCCCTCAAAAAATCTACGAGTCTAGTCAATAAAAAAACTAAACCTAATCAAAGATGGGTTAGGTATTAACTTCTCATTTTTAAATGAAAGTTTGTTCAGAATGTGGCCCACGCTTGTTAAATCATTCACTCACAGTGCGTTTTGTTGACCCCAGTCAACCCCTCTTCCTTATATTTAGTTGCCCACTCTTTACATGCCAAATCACAGAAACTCATTGCGTCCAGGACCAACTTAATTCTCTTCTCTATTATTCCCCTCATTCTCCTGAGTCCCTTCTGCTGTGGATGTATTCACAGGGAACGGGAAGCTCTCCTCCAATACAAAGACGCCTTGAGTTACTCTCATCACCAGAGTTCCAATTTCTATTCCAATACCGAATATACCGATTATTCCAATTTCACTTCGTGGGAAAAGGGAGGTTATTGCTGTCTGTGGGCCGGCATTTACTGCCACAACACCACCCATCATGTTGTGGGCTTAGCTAATTGTTCCAAGCTTCAAATGCTGAATTTGGAGGATAATAATCTGACAGGAAATATTCCATATGAGTTTGGTAAGCTAAGTAAACTGAATTCACTAGTGATAAAGAATAACCAGCTAACTGGATCATTGCCTCCCTCCATATCAAATTGAACCTAATTACAATTTCTAGATGTTGGTCAAAATTTCTTGAAAAGCCACATTCCAAAGTCAATTGGAAACCTTTCAGTGCTAAAAGTGTTAGCAATGAGGAAGAATTATTTTGAAGGTAGCATTCTTGCAGAAATAGGGCAACTGAAGAACCTAAAAATTTTGGACCTTTCTTCAAATCGGCTTTCAGGTTTTATATCCCATAATATTTTTAGAAATCCATCAGGAATACAGCAAGATTCAACTTTATATATATCTAATACCCTCCTCGGCATACTCCTCCACCACGTACATGTATAAGAATGAATTGACTATGATGAGTACACATATATTTTACCCACCATGGTTGCCATAGACCTTTCAGACAATCAGCTGAATGGGGATCTTCCTTCTGATTGAGGAAAATCGAAGGGATTGAAGCTGTTGAACCTTTCCATGAATAATTTCAGTGGTGCTATTTTAAATAGCATTGTAGAAATGATTTGGCTGGAATCATTAGACCTTTCTACAAATGATTTTTCTGAACAAAATCCTCCCAATCTTGGTTCTTTGAGCTATTTGGGAGCCCTCAATTTTTCCAACAACCACCTTTTAAGAATTATACCATAAGGAAGACACGTGACAACATTTATAGAATTATCACATTCAAACAATCAAAATTTATGGGGCTGTCCACTTCCAAAGAAATGTTCCTGGCCAAAATTTGCTACTAGTCCTTCTCCCATATCTACATCTATTAATGAAGAAGAGAAGAGTGAGGAAAGTATGGGGTATAACATTGGAGTGGGGTTATCATATGGAGCAGGTTTCACAACAGTGTTGGTATTTATTGTGTTGAAAAGGGAATACTTTGATGGAGTTAATTTTGTTTTGAGAATCTTGTTCCCATGGCTTCGCAATTTGACACCATAAATGCTCTTTTCCTTTGCTAAGGTGATTACTCACTTTTAGAATTTGTATGCTCATGATTAGAATCAAGGAATTTTCAAGTTATTTGTATCTTTCTTTTAGTCATTATTTAACTGGTTATACATTGTATTGTGTTTTACTTTTTCAACCACCTATTAGTAGCTTTATTCTTGTAATTACATTGCTTTAATTAGAATAAATATAAATAAATTATAAATTTTATCAATTTATTTAACTCATCATTTATTTTTTAAAATTATATTGTTTACACTTGTGTATTGCAAATCTTAAAAACTATTATAAAGGTTTCTTTTTCATATTGATAATATCTTTTTAAATTGAAGAATCTACTATTTATTGTTATTAAACTTTCATTTTGGTAGTAAACTATAATTATAGTGTTGAATAATAATTAGTGAAGAAGAGTAAAGCAAGGAAAGTGTGGAGTATGAGATTGGTGTAGGACTATCATATGTAGCAAATTTTATAGTAGCGTTGGTATTTATTATCTTGTAAAAGAAATATTTTGAGGGAGACAATTTTATTTTGAATATCTCTTTCCCATGGGTCCTCAATTTGAGGTTGTGTACTACTTTTTTCAGACTGTATTTACTATGGGATTCTAGAGTTTATTATGGCTCCAACCAACTTTAGCCTAGCAATAGATGCTGGTGCTGGAGTTGCTGCAACAAACCCTCTTGGTGCCTCAGAACAAACAACCTTGCAAATTTGTTCCGAAAGTGTTTCACGAGGTGTGTCCTTGCCTGATGTTGTGCTTCCTATTCAAGATTTTGATAATGCCTTTGAGTGGCTTGAAAAATGCAGTTTGAAAGATTATTTTGTGGGTAGGATCCCTCTTGAAAGCATGCTTTGTGAATGGGTTGCCAAAGCCTAGTCTGCTCATGGAGTCCGTCTTGATGACATCGAAAGCCTCACCAAAGGTTTCTTTTTGTTTCACTTCTCGAACCCTTCCCATGTTGAGGCTATACTCTCTCATGGGCCATGGACCATTCGGTCTTCCCCTCTAGTTTTCTAGTGTTGGTCTTGAGACTTTTCTGTCTTAGACGATAAAACGTTGTGAGTCCCGGTCTGGGTTGAGTTCCCTAGTCTTCCTTTTCCTTGTTGGCCTTTCATGTAAACTATTGCTCAGTCTATTGGCAAAGTTATTTCTCTTGAACTAGACCGGTTTTTTAATGCTCGCCCTCAAAAGAGGGTCTGTGTTAAGGTCGACCTTTCTCACAACCAGAAACAAGTTGTTGATATTTAAGTGGTTGGCAATACCTTCACCTAGGTGCTTTACTTTAACCTTCCCAACACTTGCTATCGGTGTCAGTCGGTGGAGCACAAAATCAAGGATTGCCCCTTGGCTATAATAAAAATAAAACCCCCTCTTAAGGAGACCAGCTCTTGACCTATGGAGGGAGATAAGAAGGATGAATGGACCGCTATGGTTTGCAAAGGAAAGAACTTTGTGTCTTATGCCCAAAAGCCACCTATTAGATCAAGTTCTCAGCTGATAGAGGAGTCTCCTATGCAAACACCATCTGCCTAGGTGGTCTCGACATCGTCCACTTCAGTTTCAAGCCCTGGCCAGCAAAGGAAGGATTCTTCTGAGGGTGCCGCTCGACCCCCTTGGGTTTGCACTCCTCAAGCTATGTCTACAATTTCTTCTCTACACTCTCTGCGCCGCTTTTGTAGCCCTTCTGGGCTTGTTGAGATAGCAGATGGTGGTTCAGAGAAAATAAGAGTTATTTCAGGTGTGGACTCTCTTCCCAGTCTCAGTTCAGATTTTTTGTGCAATAGATTCTCCTCTCTTGGGGACAAGGATGACATGCAAGATTTTTCATGAATTACATCTCATGGAATGTTCGAGGTCTCATGGACCTAACCAAAAAGTATTTTGTTAGATATGTTCATCAATGTGTTTTAGGCTTGGATGTTCTTTGTCTGGTTTCATGCTTACTGCTACATGTCATGTTATTTGGTTTGATAGCCTAGTTTTTTCTTCCCAGCATGAGGCTTGTCGAGGTGGAGTTGCTACTCTCCTTTCACTTTGTTGGCTTTCTGTGGTTATTTCTCATGGTTTTGATCCCATGCAGTGCACTGTATGGGTTTCGCTATCAATTAATAATCATTCCATTAATATTATTAATGTGTATGCTCCCAATGATATGGTTGATGGATCACACTTATGGCATTGGATTGCTGATACTCTACCACCTGCAACTTGGGACATGTGTGGTGACTTCAATACGGTTGAGGTGGCGACCGATAAGGATGGGATTTTGCCTTTTCGATGGACAGTTGGCAAGAGGGAAGCTTGGAGCTATATGCGTAATAAGTTGGGTCTTTTCAACCCCAACACCAACCATTGTCGCCTAGGTGGGGTTTGGCACACTTGGTCTAATTTCAGAGCTGGCTTAGATAGAATCTTTAAAAGGCTTGATCGTGCTAAGATAACTGCGCAATCATTTTTTTCTTTTTCTAAAGATCAAGATCTTCCCATCACTCCTCTCATTAATGTGACGTTGTCTGATCACTTCCCAATAAATTTTAGCATTGAATGGCAGCTAGCTAGGTCATGTTCTTCCAATATGCAGTTCTACCTCAACACATCTCTCTTGCATCATGAGGCCACGATGGCCCACATTTAAAGGGTTTGGAATTTGGAACAAAAGCCTCATCATCACACTTGTTGGATTGGACGGTGGAATGATACCATTAACCACTATGTGAAGTTTCTACGCATTTATGGTAGATATCTTACCATGTACCGCTGGTGCTCATATAACGCGACCACCAAAGATCTTTGTGCTGCCACAAAAGCTTTGGTCTCGAATCCCTTTGATTCTAACTTGCAACTTTGGTTAGCCCAACTCCATCATCATAAACAAGTTATAGATAATTAGTCTACTAGAGGAGCTCAAATCAAAGCTAGGTTATATTGATTCAAGATGGGTGACAGGGCCTCCAAATAATTTTTCCTACCTTTGCATGCCCGTCATACCTCTTGAGGGATTAAGATTTCAAAGAGGGGCATGTTGTTCTCACTGAGCTACCTGATATTCTGCAACCTTTTGTCTGTCATTATGAGAAGGTGTTCACAGCACAGGGAAACTCTCTCACCAGAGCCCAAGCTTTGAAAGATTGCTTAGTTGTTGTTCCCAAAAGGATTTCCGAGTCTCAGCAGACCTTTTGTGATCTCTTACTGACGATTGTTGATCTCAAGGAAGCCATTTTTTCTATGGAAGATCATAAAGACCTTGGGTGTGAAGGTTTCCCTTATGACTTCTACAAAGCCCTTTAGCCTTGTGTTCATCCTGACCTACATAAGGTATGCCTTGAAGCTTTTCATTCCCAATCCTTGGGAAAGATGCTTAACTTGGGTAACATCAAGTTTATCCCTAAGGCTAGGGATCTGGAGGACATTTTCAATTAGAGGCCTATTACCTTGCTTAATGTCTCATATAAGATCATTGCTAAAGCCTTGGCTCTCAAGATTCATCATCTCCTGCCTTTGATTGTTCATTCAGAGAAGACTGGATTTATCAAGTCTAAGTTTATTCTAGATAATGTTATTGTTGTTTGGGAAGGGATGGAATGGGCCTGACGCTCAAAACAACGACAAATCTTCCTTAATATTGACTTCACTAAAGTGTATGATCGCATTGAGTGGCCATTTATTTTGGCTATGCTCAAAGCTCTTGGCTTTGGCCTCAGATGTTAATCGGAGATGCCTCAGCCTACATCACCATCAATGATCATCAGTCTGAGGCTTTTGATCTTTTCAGATCTTCTATCCATTTGCCAAGGCTATTCTCTGGCTCCTTCTTTATATGTTTTTGTGAAAGAGGGTTTTGGGTACTTACTTGTTAACACCATTTTTGTTGGACATGTCCATGGAATCTCCCTACCCCAATCACCTTCTCAGCTTGTCAATGGCTATTTTGTGGATGACTCCTTTCTCACTCTTATGGAGGAAGAAGATAATGTTCGGACTACTCTTCAATGTCTAGACACTTTTTGCTTGGCTTCTGGCTCAGTCATTCAATGGCACAAGACACAATGTTATAGGCAGTATTTTCTTCCCGCCTCGCCTTGAATTCTTCAATATGACTGGAAATGGCTTCATCATGGTGAAATTTTTCACTTTCTGGGTATTTCTTTTTCCTTTAAAGCTTCACTTGTGGCACTTTGGAATGCTATTTTAGCCAGGATTGAGAAAAAAATAGCCTATTGGATAACCAAGCCTCTCTCTTTGGCTGGAAAATTTTAAATTTGTTTGAAGGTTTTGGTTGCCACTTATGTCTATTACTCTTCATGTTGGGCTCCTTCCAAGGCCTCTTACATGAAGTTGGAAAGACTTTTGTGGGCTTTTCTTTGGGCCTATGGTGCCGACCATCAAGGTTTTAACAAAGTCGCTTGGGAGTATTGTTGCCTTCCCAAGGAGTTTGGAGGGCTCACCCTTATTTCTACATAGAAGCAAGGGCTTTCTTTATGTGCTAAATGGATCATCAAAGCATTATCTAGCGATGAGGCTTGGAAACTCCTTCTTCAGCATTGCATTTCTTTAGGGTTTCCTACCAATAGGCCGACTTGGAATGGGATTGGTTTTCAAACCCTTCTCATTATGAAAGACCTAGTTCAGATCTAGGGTACTTTTGTTGTTAAAAGCATCTGGCATGCATAGGAAGCTATTAAGTCTTGGCTTCGGTGGGCGGGTGATGGTTTGCATGATGGGATCTCCATGAATCAACACAACATCTGGTGGTCACCTCTTTTTCAGCTGTAAGGGTTACCGCTAGCCAAAATCGAGGGTGCTAGTGCTCCGTGTTTTAACAAACATGACATTTGAACACCTAAGGACCTATTTTCTAGAGTTTCTATGATTCTTCGGTCATGGGATGACCTCCAAGTCTAGTTTCATCTATTCAATATGATCGATAGATGTATGACCTTCTGGTTTTGGCCTTACCCTCACATCTGTTACATAACCTTGGCATTCAGTCTGTTAGACCTTGGTGGAAGGATTGGAAGTGGTATCCTTGTACTCCTTTCACTAGCTACAAACCCAAAATGGGTTATCTCTAGTTGGTGGCCCATTTACCTATGGTCTATATTCTTAACCAATGGTAGCATTTGCAGTCTTCTCAAAAATCCTAGACAGTCAGGTTTCTTGTTGTTTGGTCTGCCACCATTGAACCCAAGATTGCACAATTTGCTTGGTTTTTTGTTTTTCAAGGGTTGCCTTTGGGTTCCAGACTTAAGAATTTGGGGGTTCCTGATCCCTGGTTCCCTTTTTGTGGTCATCCATAAACTTTTATGTTCTTTTTTTGGTTTTGTAGAAGAGATCAACAATATTGGAGTTGGATCCATGATTTCTTTCGGCCTTTTCAGCCTGAGCCCTTTTCTTGGCATATGGCTCTTTTGGGAGATTCGCCTAGAATCCCCTTCAAGTTTTCCTAGATATGGCATGCTTTCAGAATGGAGATCCTATTTACTCTTTGGAAAGATAGAATTGTTGTTCTTTTTACTCACAACACTTTGGATACTAATGTCTCGCTCTATGCTAAAGCTTTCATTTATAATAATGTATTAATGCAGATTTAGGTACAAGCCAATAAAGTGGCTCTTGAGGTGGGCCACTTATAGGAGCTCCTTCACCATTGGGGCAATTCCCCTTGTGTGGTTTCCAAAGTGCCATCGAATTTTATTTATGTCGATCGTACTCCATCTTGTGGCCTCCATCGTGTTCGAAGCTCCTCTGCCTAACCCTCTCAGACCCTGCCGTCCCAGGTTCCTCGCCACTCCTCTGGTGGGGTAGACGAAGCATGGAGGTGCCTCTTAGCTTCTCCTCCATATTATGGCTTTACCTCGAGGTGGCCCACTGCTGCTCCTATTACTTTGTCTCCTATTGCCGGTGATGGTTCTAAGTGGCTTGCTACCACCACCTCTAAATTTCCTCACCTAGCTCTAGTTATTTTTCCTCCCAGATGGAAGGAAGGAGAAGAAGAAAAAGACCCAGAAGATTTCCTCTGGTCTGCTTACTGGTGGCGATAAGTTCATCACCTTTTCCAATTATTCTGCAGACTCCACATTTGAACTCTAGAATAAGTCCTTTGTCGTTCAATTGAGCAACACTCGAAAGGTTGTGCTTAAGGCCTTCCACCCAGTAGACATCATCCACACTGCTCTTTCCATTCAATGAGATGGATCTTTTTCCTTTCAAAATGCAAGGTGCATCATTGCCAAACTGGACAACACCTCCATCATATTCTTCCAGAGTTGGAAACTTTCTTCGGTCTCCAGTCATGTGGTGAGAACACCTGCTATCAATGATCCACTCATTAGAGTTTTCAATGTGAGAGACAAGGGCTTTCTGGTCAGACACCTCTTCCTTGACAACTACAAACACTATGTCCTCACTCTCTTCATCCTCAGATTCTTCATCGGTAATACCTTCATCCACTACAACAAGAAAATTTCTCCTACCTCCTCCTTTATACTTTCTAAACCTTTCTGGTTTATCATTATTGTCATTGTTAGGACAGTTAATAGCTATATGTCCTATCTTATTGCAGGAAAAACACTTCAGAGGAAGCTTACCTCTGTATTACCAGTGCCTTTTGGAAGTCTCTTGGCAAGAAGAGCTTCAAACTCCATCAATATCTCCTCATCATCCATATCTCTTCTTTGCTTGGATTCATAAATGGTACTAACCTCTTTTCCTTTCTTGGTCAATACAGAGGAAGTAGATGCTCTAAAGGAAGAATCGGTCTTCTAAACAATACCATCATATCTATTCAATTCATATGCAGTTAACTTTGCAATAATAGAGTCTAAGGATACCTTGGTTTTTTCGATAGATCTTAGCTCCTAAATAGTGGCAACCTTGATTGCGTAGACTGGTAAAAGTGATCTCAAAATTTTACTAACAATAGTGGCATCATCAATTGTTCCACCAGTGCTCTTGATTTTTCCAACCACTGTCTTGATTCTTATGCCATATTGTTGAATGGTCTCTCCTTCAACCATCCTCATATCTTCAAAATTTCCTCTAAGGCTTTCTTCCTTAGCCTGCTTGACATGTTCATCACTGCCATAGATGGATTCTACTTTGTCCCATACATCTTTTGGATTGTCCTTGTCTTGTACATAAATCAACTCTATATCAGATAAGCCTCTAATAAGAGCTTTCATGACTTGCCCATTTCCTTGTATCTCCTTTTTCTAATCATGGGATAGAGTGCCAGTGGGGATTACATATGCATTCTCAGCATAGCTCCAATGTTGTGCACCCAAACTCCTATATATATCTTCATTCAATCCTTCCATACTGTAAAGTTGTCCCTATTGAACTTAGGACCTTCCCTCTTCATCATTACAATAGGATCTTTTGCGTCAAGCAATTAAGTTTATATCACCGAGGACCTGGATGTGCTCTGATACCAATTGATGAATAATGATGAGCAACTAAAGTCCTCACCGGTACTGAGAAGGGGGGGGTGATTCAGTACACACAAAAACTTCACAACACTTTATCATATTAAAACACAGCTGACTAGTTGTCTTCACCACTGAGCATAACCATGGATATACAGGTTAAACATAGATACTTTAGACAACATTCAACAGATCTCAAATCTTGATGACGACTTTATCGATATAGTCATGCATGAGTTGTATCTACAATACCACAACCATTTAACACTTCTTGCATAACTAACTTAATTAGAAACACACAATCATCACATGAAAAACTCATAACACATAGCACAAATATTTTTCACGTGGAAACCCAAATGGGAAAAACCTCAGTGGGGATGAATACCCACAAGTATTTTTTGAACTCTTTTGAAGTTCGCTCTGTTAGGAGCCTAGTTCGGTTAAAGACTTTACAATAAGGTTCTGTTAGGAACCGATCGTGTTAGGGATCACCTGGTTAAGGGATGGCTATATACCCTGTTAAAGGTTGAAACCCTGTTAAAGGTTACCTCGCTAGAGGATTTAAATAACTCAATAAACTTGAGCCACCTGGTTAGAGGATTTACAACAATGCCTGTTAAAGCTGCCTGGTCAAGGGATTTTCCTTCTGTTGAAATAGTTAGAAGACAACAGGTAAAACTCGGATCTAAAAACAACACTCCTTGCTAAGGAAGATCCTTTTCAGTTCCTCTCCTCTATAATCACACTCTGCAGATTCCTCACTCTGGTTTGGCAAGTATCTAATCTCCAACACGCGGACACACACACAACTTTTTCCAACCCTTACAATAACCAAACTCATCGACCTTAAAGACAAAATTTAGGTTGGTAGCATAAACCCTAAACCCTAAATATTTTAGGTTTATAATTACCAGTAATCCAATCTTGACCATCAAAACACATTACATAGAATGAAATGATCTAAGGCAGATCTCAAGACATTCTACATCTTTCAATTTTCACCGCATCTAGAAAATAGTAACCCAACATGCACTCTTCACACACCGCTTAGAAAATTGTGCATTCCCGAGATAGACATTCAATGCATTCGATCTTCACGTGCAAGATCCTCAGGGAAATTATTCACGTGTACATAGCTGATGTGGAATCTCGATCCTTGTCTTTATCATTCACAAAACACCATCGATTGCACCGCACAGGCTATACCGGAAACCCTAGAACTAAACAGAGACTACCAACCGGTAGTCACACTTAGTGAACCCCAACACCGGCCCACTCCATCCTGGTTGAACATAACCACTTCCAATCTTCATACTGGTGCATACCAGTTCACCTACTTGAGTATATATTGACATCAATGACAACATACATTGTCACCACTTCATCATATGCCAACAGATTGGACTTGGTTTGAGACATGGAGTTTTATGTGGGTGACAATTTGGATGTAGGTGATGATTATGGTGTCATGGGTATGAAAGTACATGTTTTGCATTGAGACAACATAGTCATGATTGTGGTGATTTGGTTGATATTAGGAGGTTGTTCTTATCTTTCTTGATGCTTATTTAGTTCTTTTGACTATGGTACTAGTTTATGGACATGTTTGGCTAATCAAATTGAATGGTGATTTGGTATTTGAGTCATAGTTGTCTACATGGATTATTCTCTTTGATATCTCAGTTTGGAGTTTACTAATGTGATAATGAGTTTTCATGTTAAGTTATTGTATCTTTGAGCTATGTGATTGGTAGGTTATGGATAGCCTTCTAGTTGTAGTCGGATGGCTCGGATGTGGACTGTCTATATCCACCAAGTTTGATTCATTGTGGTGCATACTTCTTAGTTGACCTTGTTTGTGGTCATTTGTGTATTGGTATGGTTGTTTTGAGATGAGAGGATTGATGATGTTATGGTACTTGGATAGTTGGATTGGGACTTGTAGCATGCATTTGATCACGATATCATGATAGATTTGTTATTTATTGATGCACTTTTAGTGGGAGCTTTTGGTGTGTGATGAGTTGGCGGTGTAGGATTTATTCTTGATTGGTGGTTTGTTGGTGGTGGTTGTATCTTCTTGATATGGAGTTCATAGTTTACTTTGTTACTATTGACATTTCATTTGATATGGGTAGACCTAGATTTTCTTCATTTAGGAGATGATTATCGTGATTCCATGTGTGACTCGGTATCACGATTCAGTGGGAGTTGTTGGTAGTGATGTGTATTTACCATGTTGGTTGGTGGATGATCTTCTTTGTGTACAGATATTGGAGGATGCCTTAGATCTTGTTCTTGCAGAAGGGTTCTCCTTAATTTACGGGTACACTGTTAAGAGATGTTTGCATCTTGAGGACTCACAGGGTTCTTGGTATAGATGTGGGTTTTATGCTTTATTTTGACATGTTTATCCTTGTTGTTTTGATGGATTATATTATGTCATGATACACTCTTGATGTGCATTCAAAGTTTTGGAATGATATGGTTATTTGATATGTTCATATGGAGCATATTATCTTTTTGAGATGGATTAGATCATGTTGTCATTGTTATGTTCCTAATTCCACGGTTGGATCTTTGACATTGATCTTGGTAGTTCTCTTTGTATTGGGTACATGATCATTTGCTTGATTACTTAATGGTGGTGTTATGTTGTATTTGGATTTTGGCATGGATTTATTGGTTATAGGTACTCATACATACTTGGAGGATGTTGCCAATGCTAGTCATCTCTTGTGATTAGAGGCATGTGTTGAGGTAGGTTGTTGTTTCACCTGGAAGTTCGAGGAGAATTCACCTAGTTTATGGATTGAGAGGAGATTGTTCTTATGTGAGTCATGATGACTTGGATATCTTGATGAGAATTCTCATTCCCCACTCTTGGTCTACTCAGTTGTTACTACTTGAGAGGTATTTCCCATTGTTCCTTTCAAGTGCATGATGTTATAATTATCTTTCATAGATATGGATCTTGAGCTATGGATAGATGGTTAGTTTTGGATGATCCAGTTTGAGAGATGTATGGCATTAGTTATCTCCTTGTGCATTTGAGTTATTGTTATGATGGTGGCAGTCATTGATATTATTTTGGGAGATGGTTTATTGGGCATGTTTCCTTGGGACTGGGAATGGATATTGGTTATCCTTCTTGGTTAAGATCAGCTTACATCCATGTTAATTACAAGTTATATATGTTTATTTGGTTCAAGGGACTAAAGAGGTTTTTGGGTGTTGTTATGCTATTCTCATTTGGGGGTTTTGATGGAGGAGATCATATGTGACACAATTAGAATATAGAGGTGTGCATAGAAGGACATACTATAGGATTTGATTTGCAGTGTTTATCTCTTTGTTTTGGTTATCTTCCTGTATGTTTATATTCACATTACATTGGTTGGAGGTTGTTTGGAGTTATGTGTTCACTTGTTATGTATTCATAATATGTCATATGGGAGATGACATGGAGGTTCCTTTATCTCTTTCCTTTTTTAGTGAGGAGAACATGAGAGAATGTTAAAGATGTGGTATGAGGGTGGTACTTGCAGGTTATTAGTTTACATGATGTTAATATTGATGTGGATCTTCTTGATACTACATGGTTACACTTCTATGATATGATGTTAGTGGATTCATTTCTGATATTGATATTACCTATGTAGTGGGAGTTCCTTGATGTACATACATGGTAGGTATTGCACTTGGGGCTTATGGTTGCATGTTACAAGTTCCATATGTTGATTAGATGTTATTCACTTGGTTTGTATCCCTTGGAGGCATGTATAGTTGATGGGTTAACACTTTCTATAGGTGTTACTTCAGCTATGTAAATAGACACCTTTGCATTGGATACCTTTGGATTAGTGTTTGTGTTTGGATATCAGTTGGTGTAGGACTTATCATTTGTTGTGACAGATTGTGTGGCTTTCTGTTTGGATGGCCTTTTCATGTCCAGTGGTCGTGGCATGATGGAGGGTGGGAGCATTCATGTATGAGATGTTTGTCACTTTGTTTCTTGTTGCAGGTATCTTGATGGAGCACATGGAGCACTTGGATTCCATGATGGTATATGTGCATGGAGAGATCAGTCTCTTGTTCATGTGATAGTTTACTTGTTGGCCCTTATGGAATGTATACAAAAAGTGGGAGAATGTTGGGAAAATGGTGTTGTACACCTTGCATAATAATGTTTCATTGTTATATTATTTTATTATTGTGTGAGGTGGACATGCAATTATATTGTAATATCATATTGTGTTATTGCACCTAGGAGCACCTAGATGGATGTGCAACATGTAGAGATTCCTTTAGAATATTATTTTAACCACTTGATGAGTTGTAGTGACACATTAATATTGTTATATTATATTTATTTAATATTGGGGAATGTAATTGTGATGTACCCAATATTAAATGTGGGTCAAGGGTAGGTAGGGAAAAATATTATATTTTATTATCACATGGTTTTTGGCACATGGTTTTGATGTAACATCACTTGATGGTTTTGTGGGATCTTATGTTTATAGAATCAACCACAAGGGTAGTTGTTTGGGTTGGTTAGTTAGCAAGGTTATCATTTGTTAGGGAATCATGGTATGGGATGTGTGGATTCATGCTCAGTCACATAGAGTGCTTGTTGATGATTGGGCTTTAGAAGCTTTCCATAGTTGTATTGTAATGGACACATTGCTAATAATACATGGTGGATGATGCTTTTGGAGGCCGGTTTTTTTCCTCATGAGGGTCTTCCCAAGATATATCTTGTGTCACTTTTCATGAGTATGTTTTCTATTCTTTGCATGTTGATTCTATATGTTGATTTGATTAAGATCTAAATTGGGTTATGTGGAAATTGTCAAAAGTTGGCTACAAGTTTCCTTTCACTTGCAATATAGACAAAAATGATTCTTTATATGATTTACTCTTAGGTGAGGATTTAGAATCACCTTGTTGTGGAGAGGATGATTATGCTCCATCTTGTTCTGGCTTTGGCTTAGATTGATTTTGGTTCTTGTTTTTTCCTTGATTTCTTTGATTCCCTTTATTAGCCACCTAAGCTTGTAAATTTGAAGATTTGAGAATCTCCATCTTGGTCAACTTAGATTGCTCAAGTATCAAAATCTTTGTGAATGCATCAAATGATGGTGGATTATAAGAAGCACCTTGAGCCAACCGTGGGTGTTAAAGCTAGAAACAAAGGCTGCATACTCTGATGGAAGCTTGTCCAACAAGTTGTAAACCAATCGAACATCCTTTTTGTTAATGCCACAATCCTTAAGCTTTTCTCTTAGCTCATTTTCTTTTGTGACGTAATCTTGGATTGTATTAAAATCCTTGGGTTCCAATGTTGTGAGTTCACTATCAATCTTGTAGCCCATAATCTCATCAACTTGACCATAAAATTTCTCATAAATATCCCAAGCCTTTTTAGTTGTAGTACACTTATCAATGTGGAAAATGAGCTCATCTAATATGTAGTTTCTCAAGTTTCCAAGTGCCATACAATTTTTAGTGAGTAATTCAACTTTCACATTAGGATCATCCTTAGGTTTAGGTGGTGTTGTTATTGTTCCATTTACATAATGAAAGAGTCATTTTTCCATTAGTTTACTCCATGCTTTAATTTTCCATGATGCATAGTTATGTGGAGTTAAAAGTGGAAATTTAGGAGAACCCATATCACCAAAAAGAACAAACACAAGATAGAGAGAGGCACAATCACACAAGTCACCTACTAAATTAATCAATCAAGAAAACCCCCCAAAAAGTGATGATTTGGCACTTTATACTTAGTGCGTGTACAATGGGCCACTTGCAAAGAAGGGCAAAGTGGACTTTTGATTTCAAATTTACAACTACCTCAAATGGGATATAAGAGACCCCCAAAAATACTGCAAGTGATCTAAACTGAGATCCAAGCAAAATACAAGTACCATATAGGCCAAAACTGACCAAATACTCAAAGTAAAATTTCTACTCACAATGGTAAAAATCAAATGACACCACATAAAAGTAGTCAAAAATTTATGCACATTAAAAAAAATGACACCTTCAAAAGAGGTCGTATGGGCCTGAATGAAGCCTCTAAAGTTGCAAAATTGAGGATTGAATAGGTACAATCATGAAAAACTGAAAATTATGAAAAATTTGTCAATTAAAATCAGAAAATTCCACCACCACTATGAAGAACATGAAAAATTAGCCCAAATAAAAAATAATTTGTACCAAAAGAGAAGCTAAAATGAGAAAGTTATGGCCCTCCAAACTTGGCCATCAAAATCAGAAAGCTCATTGGTGAGAGTGTCAAATTATTTTTAAAAATGCTGATGTAATGATGACATCATCATTTGATAGGACTTGCCTGCTTGGACGTTCCTACAATACAGACTTGCTGACGTGGACCAACTGGGTGATGGTACATGGTGGTACGAAATGTCATGGCAATGCTGATGTGTCTGCCAATTGGGCCTATTGATTGTGTAGTACAACCTTCGTACATGGCATTGTGACTCGATCGATGATGTGAGAGGTACGGAGATTACTTGGTGAGCCACCTAGCAGTACGAAATGTTGACTAGTCTACCGAGGAAGCAAAGTATGGTTGTCTAGCTAGGCTAACAGCATGCAAGAATGCTTTGCGTGGGTGTATGAGAATGCACCATGTGGCAGTGATAGGAGTTGTGTCAGTAGGATTTAGGGTGGCCTAAGAGCCGTTGGAGTGAAGTGGTGGTGCCTAAAGGATGATTGAGAGGAGAAAACCACTAGGGGAGTGGTGGTGGTGAGGTGCAATGGGTAGTAAGGACCATCCAAAGGCTTGATGTAAAAGAAAGAGACACTAATGAAAATTGTGCACAGGTTGGGCTTAGTTGAAGCTATCGGAGATGAGTCGTCAAAGGAATCAAGAGTGTTGATGAAAACATAAGTGTCTGCTAGTGTTGATCAATAGGAGTTGACAACCCATGAAAGATATGGTGGCATGTAGGAGTACAACCCCGCAAATAGCTCAGGGTTCAGCGCTTGCAAAAAGGTAAGGAGAGGCTATGGCAAGACCGGGGGACTCTGGAACCCCTAATTTATTTTTTTGATAAAATAAAACTTTAATAATAGAGAGAAACTACGAAATATTTAAAAAAAGAATTGAAATTAAATTAAAAAATATTTTGCAAAAAAATAATAAATATTTTCTATTTTTTAAATCCATATTGTATTGCCAAATTGGCTAAATTTTTCCTCCAAAGTGCCCGAAATTGATTTTCACCAAATATAGGAAAACTTATACTCAAAATTCATGGAAACAACATCTTGGATACAATGGTGAGATCAAAATAGCCATAGGATACAGCCAAAATATGCATCTCCCTAGTTCTGAAAATAGAATGCTCCAAAATGTCTCCAAAAAGACTACTCAATGAAGCCCCAATGGCTCTGATACCATGTAAGAATTTGTTGAAAATAGCCAAGATCAAGAGCACATTGAATAACACAAACATTGATAAGAATAAACTGTACTCTAATAAAGATGCAAAATACTAATCAACTAGATCATCAAGAATTATTAGCTACAATGTAGATGAGTCTTCTTATAAAGGCAAGGCCATATGAATATGTGAGCACACAATCATGAAATGTGGCTCAATGAGAAACAAGGGTAGGTAAGGATAGGTAGGAGTAGGTAGGAGAAATAATTAAATATTCCACAAGAGGTGGATCACCCACAGAAGGTGGAATGTAACAAAATAAGACCACAAAAGGTGAAATTTCTCTTACATACATCATCTCTATGTGCACACTTCTCTAATTGTCTCATATCCAAACTACTATGAGATGCATTATCCTAACTCAACGTAAGTAGGTTGTAATTATATCTTATATGAATAATTAATTACATCAACACATATTAAATGATTAAATACTATTGAATGTGGTATTCATGTTCATTTATAAATAGACATCTCATAAAAATGTTAATTTACAAATAATTCAATACATAAACATTTCTGCTTTCTAATATATTTTTCAAAGTATAAAATATATTTTACTATCACGTAACGATTGCACCTCTTTTTGATGTAAGTTCTAATTTATATTATTATCATTCTTTTAGTATCCTTTTTGTTTAATTAAATGTATCAGATCTTCGTATCCATACTATTCATTGTTGTTTATCGTTCCCTGACTTCTTTAATGATAAAAATAAAATTTATATTATCACTGTTTTTAACTATAATTTGTCTGTCATTTTTAGCTATCGGTGGGACATTTGGCAATATACAAAGGACTGGTTGAAGAGAATGCATATAATGACGTGAAGAGAAGAGACCCCATTCATATGGGTGGGTGAAGATGAGCCCAATACTCAGCTGCCACCAACACATGGATGACAACTGGAATCTTCTATTTGAAGAGTTTTTCCTGGAGATTTCTCGAAGTATTGAATATGGCAGTGTGACATTGGGAGATTATGAATAGTTCCGAAATTTTGTACCAACAAAAGGCATGGTTTATGGAACTTAGACACTGAGGTGTAAAATAAATATGATATAAGGTGACAAATATGGATGATAGTTATTCCATTTTGAAGGAAGAACTCGCAGTGTTCTCTCCCACGAGTGTATTACACATATAAGCTTGCACCCCAAGCTGGTACAATGATGGTGAGAGTCAACAGGAAAGGCGAGCTATCAGTCTATTATTGGGTGAATAATAATAGCTGGAATGTGATTTGGTTTCAACATCAATGTGATTTGGTTTCAACCCCAATTAAGATGTGGCATGTATGGTATATGCGGGCCTTATGGAGTGTGTTTCACCTAAGGAAACATTCAATCATGCAGATGCATGGAAGGCTTTTACCCAAGGGACACAACTGCTTGGAGTTCTCACGAGTGGTGTTCAATCGGTTGTGTCCGGCGTACTCCATTAAACTGCACCTTTATTATTGGCGATAGTAATAGTACCACCGATATTTTCCTCCAAGTCACTGAAAAGTACTTATCTGATGGACAACCTTTTTAAAATTACGTCAAACTCGAGTCTACGAGGATGCAAAACTGCTTGTCTCAATAATTGCTCCTACAAGGCTTTTTCTTTCACTAATTCAAATTCTGTTGTTTGTAAGTTGTGGTTTGGCGATCTATTAAGCATGCGATATAAGGCTATTTCTTCTTATGACTAGCCCTTGTTCATTCGATTGGCTGCTTCTGATGCATCACAGTTGTCAGCCAACCCAGGAAGAAGCAACAACAGCAGAGTAGTTGCACTTTCCATTTCAATTCTATTGGGCGTTACCGTTTTGGGTATTCTGTTTATTGGTGCATGCTTTATTCAGCGCAGGCACCAAAGACTGCTTGAGAAAGTTGTGAGCAACAATTTCTCCCATCAGTTGGGAAAGGGAGCATTTGTCTCTATCTTCAAAGGAACTCTGTCAGGCCGTGAAGAAATTGGAGACTTTGGCAAAAGCAGAAAAATAGTTTCGTGCTGAAATAAGAACTATTGGAAACATACATATATGTGAATTTGGTGAAACTCTTTGGATTCTGCGTAGAGGGATCTAAAAGAGTGCTTGTTTGTGAGTACATACAAAATGGGTCTCTCGACTCTTTCTTGTCCAACAAGACTATTGAACCAGACAAGGTGTTGTACTGGAATATAAGATTTGGAATCTCTTTTGGCACTACGAGAGGGTTACTTTATTTCCATGAAGAATGCAGAGATCGCATCATCTATTATGTTATCAAGCTAGAAAATATCCTTCTGGATGCGGTTTGCTCTCCAAACAAACTTATGTATACATGTAAGAAATATCATTCAAGAAAACAAACTTATTTTGAAGTCAACAATGCAATTTATTATAATGTATATAATAAGATCATGTAGCTTAATTAATTAATACAGATGAAATTTATTTCAAAGGAATTAATTGCTAGATAGACAATACTTAAAATAGGTAAATATTTTTTTGTTACATAGTGTCTAACTATTTTTTAAGAGATTATATATTTAATTGTATAGATTTCAACTAATGTTACCATCTTAAAAATTTCGTGCATTGGATCTAAATTACATAAAAGATAAAAATAGTTTTATTTTTGCATTGACTTTATCCAACCTACACCCATAGAGAGAAAGATAAATATAATATTTAAATGATTAAAATAAAAATAAAAATTATAAACAATAGGATTGCTCCTTAAAAAAAATTAATTTAATACAATGCAGCTAAAATAATAGAAGAAATTAGATGCAATGGATGCATTGGTTTTCTTGTGAGAGGCAAGGACTAACAAGCCACTATTATAATATTAGTTATAATTCTTAACTCTTTAAGTATTAATAATAAATAATTTATATTTTTCAAAGGTTATCATTTTTTGTACATCGTAATATTATAACTGTTAATAATAAATTTATATTATATATAATAGTTTTAATATTTAAGATGATTTCTTTTTCTTTTTTTTTCAAAGAGGAATTGATTTTATAATGGATCTCATCTTTAATTGTTAAGAAAATATGAAATTGGGAATGACAAAAAAATGGTGCATAGAAATGTAGTCTTCTTCATATTATGTGTAATGAAATATGATAATCCTTATTTTATTTTATCAATAAACTATGGCTTTATGTGGTTGCACTTTAATATTAATTAAAAAACATTGATTGCATTCATATATTTGTTACATTAACATGACTAAAAATAAATTCAATCACATAATATCATTGTTTGATAATATTTCTTTGTTATGAACAATGTCCTATGAGTAATGAAGTTGTAGCAATAGTGGTAGTGGGAGGTTTTGACATACTTTTTCTAATATATCAATCTAATTTTTCCAATATCTATAATGTAATGTTACCTACCTAGTATTTTTAATTATGCTAAACATTTTTATTTTATGATATGTTTTTTTTATTAATAATTGTAGCATAAAATCTATCTACTTTGAAAATATAATTACATTTTCTTTCATTTTTAGAAAAAAAAAAAAAATTCTTTTAAAATGATATGTAAATCCTTTCATAAAACCAACTTGATTGGAGATTGTAAATGGACTTAACATGAATTTATCTAATCTCCATTTATAGAACTAGATAATTGTGTTTGTTTATTTTAAAATTAATTTTAGAGGCTTAAGTTTAAAATGAAATAGACTTAAGTGTAATTAAAATTAAAAATAAAATTCCCAACTTTGATTTCAAATTATTAAAATTTAGTCAACATTCTAAGAGTTTCAATTTAGTGTCATAGTTGAATTTGTAAGGAAGACAAGTTCACTAAGAAATGTACATATTTCATATAACTATTAAATAGTATTGTTTAACATCTATTATATAGCGAAAAGATTTCTTTGGTAGATGGATTGATTTCACAAGTTAGTTTATTTAAAATTATTTTTTGAAAAATTATTTTTCCAATGTGATCTAGTCATATTGAAGAAAGCAATTAAAAAAAAGAGTATTTAAGTTTTCATAATTAATTCTCCAATATTATTATTATTTTTAATTATATTTTTTATACTATGACCTACATTAGTCATATTCAAGAAAGCAATTGTGCATGCTCCTATTATATATAATAAGATAAAATATTTAAAAATAAGATATATAGATAATAAAAACATTCAAATAATTAAACATAAAATTAAATTAAAATAATTAATACAAAGATTATAATAAAAATTAAAAAAATTATATTTTAAAAATATTTTATTAAAAAAAATTAATCATTATTATTTATTTGAACATTTTAATTTAATTAATACAAAAAATTAAATTAAATTATTGAAAAATAATCTATGATAGATATTTTATGTTTTATTAAATAAAATACCTATATTTTATTTTTATGAAAAGAAAATCATATTATTTTCTAAAAAAAATATTTTTCTAGTGAGCTATATTATTCACATTCAATAAAATATTCAAGAAAGCAATTTAAAAAAAAAAGTAGCTACGTTTACATAATAAATGCTTATTTGGAAGAATTTTTAATTAATTATTATATTAATATATTGTAATAAGTAAGATATATAGATAATAAAAAATATGTAAATAATTAAATATAAAATTAAATTATAATAAAATATTAAGAATATTTTATTTTAAAAATATTTTATAAAAAATAAATTATTTATTTTTTATTTATTTGAATATTTTTGTTTAATTAATCTAAGATACAAAATTTATATTTAATTATTGAAATTAAATTATTAAAAAGGAAAATAATTTATGATTGATGTTTTATGTTTTATTATATAAAATATGTATATTTTAGTTTTATGAAAATAAATTAATTAATTTAGTTTAAAAAAAAGATTGAAACTTTTATTTAAAATTTATAATTTATAATGTGATGTATCCAACACTATAGTCTTATTAAAAAAAATGGCTCATAACAAAATGTATTGATCAATCACAACAACTATAAAATAGTATTTATGAGATGACCATTATATATATATATATATATATATATATATATATATATATATATATATATATATATATATATATATATATATATATATATATATATATATATATTTACGCACGCACACACACATATGCATATATGTACACACACACGTGTGCGTATACATACACATACATATGTATATACATATACATATATCATCTTATTTAATATGATTGTGTATGTGTTTTTGACAATTTCCCTAAAGAGTAGTGTAATTCAGTTGCATTGTGTGCATGCTTGACATTCTAGTTTTTTCAGAAACTCAATGGATGTCAATATTTGCACTTTGTTTTATTTTGCTAAACCATTTAATTTATTCTGTGCAAAAAAAATTAAAAATTGATAGGTAATAGGCTAAGGGCCGGAATTTTTTTATTGATTTAAAGTATTTTACATCTCGGTTCGGTGTGGGCATTGGTAGGAAAGAACTGAGGCAAGAAAACCTCCAGTCTAGCCCAAGGAAGATTGACTTCCTAGAAAAATATATACATAATCTTTTGATGGTATTTCTACCTTATATTGCTTGACAATTTTGCCATTGAAATACGATCATAAAAATTATACAAATGCTGTGGAATTTATGAAAGTTCTGGAAGCTTTATATTTGCTCTCTGATATAGTCCCTAGGGTGTGGCTTGAAAGATACTATTATTCCATCTGGGTATCCTTACCCTACAAAACAGACCAACCACCCCCAAAAACACAACACCATGCACTCGAAAATCTACAAACATCTTAAATTACCATGTCAGCATATGTTAGTCCAAGATCAAGCAACACATTGGTGAATAGAGGAAAATGGACCGCCATAGTATAGTAGATGTCGTAGTGATAATCAAAAATGCTCCAGTCAGGTCATATAATTCCAGAGATTTATCCCAGGACTAGGAGAATTATAAAATTTAGGCTATGATTCATAGACCATTCGTCCACAAATGACAAATATAGAGCATATAACTTCATATGTATATAATTCTTGTATTTCATCTACCATAGAAACCCCATTCTATAAAATTTTTAGTCTTAATCCAATGGGATATTATTCCTACGTAAAACATCAGTTCGATTAATTATAAAGGTTTGGATGCCATAGTTGTCTATACTACCTAATCAAAATTGAAAATGTAGCAGACATAACAAAAAATAAGAACCAAATGAAGCATGTCTTACCCATATTAATTAGTGGATCCTACCATACCAAAAGCCCATACTAAGTCTCGGTACCAAAGACTAATAGGTTAGAGAGACCTCTATATCAACTATACTATATCTTAGACTACACCAAAGAAAGGAGTTGTATAGAAGAACAACAGCAGGGTGGTGGAAACCGAATATCACCAGATCAAACAAAATTATGGGTCTTCAAGGGGGCAGCATGGTGAGTTAATCCTCTTGTCCTTGGGAGTTTGAGCTAATAGGCTCCCCATCCAGCTCAATACCCTATAGGTTCACGTAATCTTCAAACTAGGAGTCCTTTCTTGGAGCACGAAGGTGACATAATGCTTTGGCCTTGGGATGGTCAGTTCATCACTAATATTGACAAGAACCCTCTCCATCTCCCCCACAATGGTTGCTTTGAAGACATCCCTGCATAGGGCAATCGTGACCTCTCTATCCTTCTCAAAATACATTGTCACAACTAGGAAAATGGCTGCTATATCCTGGTTGGCCCCAGTGCGGTCCTCATTTTTGAGATATTCATGCCCTAGAACTCTTTCGATGGCATAAATCACCACCTCATGAGGGAGATGGATAATCTTTCTCAGCCTATCCTTCATGATCACTCCAGAGAAGGTCATCTATCTTTTAACACTTATCAATGTAACTGGAGTATCCATGGCTACAATTCACTTTTGATAAACCTGAGAAAGTCGGGAAGGCCGGTCTAAGAGCTCTTATTAAATAAGGGGAGAATCGATGTCTTAGCAAAACTGAGGACAACGAGTAATGATTACATGACACTTAGATCATTTTACTTAAGATTTCAGGTGATATGTTGGCGCAATTAAGATTTGAAATTATTGATATGATAGATCTATCTTGTTGTTCACATATTTGTGTAATCATTAAAGATCAAGGTAGTAATTACATTCTAGTACTTATGCCCACCCCTTAATCGTATGATTTGTCTGCTAGACATTCTCGAATAAAGGGGAGGGGGACACCAAGTTAATCCACTAGATACAGTCGAACCTTAAAGGATAAGGATAAATTTTAAGAGTGAATGAGGATGATGTTCCAAGCCCCTTCTATGTTTAAAAAGGAATAATAAGTTTAAAGGTTGTAATTCTAGCTAAAATTTGAATATGATGGATACATCAGGGGGTAATCAGGGTGTCCTGGCATGATGTTGATGAAGGAGAAACCATCCGCACCTTGATTTTCTATCTGATCCGCTCTGGAGTTGCCTTCTCTATAAATATGCTTAAAGATGATTTCATCCAAGTATTGAATATCAATTGTGATGTTTGAAAGGATAGCATTGAGTTTCCAATTAGGCATATTTCCTTTTCTAAGGGCATTAATAATGATAGCTAAGTCCCCTTTTATGTTGATTTTTCCTATTTTTTAGGATTTTGCATAATTTTATACCTTCATGTAGGGCTCTTACCTCAGCTTCATTGTTGGAGCTTATACTTATTGGTGAGGCTAGGGCTGCAATTTCCTCCCCTATCGAATTGTGTATGCAACATCCAATTCCTGAAATAATAGGATTCCCTCTAGAAGCCCCATCAAAGTTGAGCTTAAACCAGCCATCTTTAGGGGGGACCACTTACACTCCTTTCATTTTTGTAGGTTAATGGATGGCCCATCTCCAACGTATGGGGGAATTTTCAAACCAATACATTTTAGTCTAATTTCCCCATCCCATTCAGTCACCTCCAAATTTTTCTGACCCTTCATAGATTGACAGTTGATTAATTCAATTATAGTTGCCTCAACCTTGTTTGTAAGTTGAGGCCAATCCATCTTGCAATCTTTAAAGATCCTCCTATTCCTTTCTTTCCAGATCTCCCAAATTAATAATGAAGGAGTTGTACCCCATAAACCCTTTAATAAGCATCTTTTGTTTTTGATCAGCCATGCTTGGAACATGGCTAGGACTAAGTCTGAGATGGGGGTGTACCAGTTCATCTACATTTTAATCCAACCCCAACAATTATGGGGGTATTCATAGGTCAACAATAGATGGTTGGTAGTTTCCTCCATCTTCTCACAGAGAAGAAATCTACTAGGTCCCTCGAAACCCATTCTCTTGAATGTGGAAGCTGTCATGATTCTATCCTTAAGTGCCAGCCAGGCAAATAACCCATCTTGGGGAAGACATATTTTATCCCAGCATAGTTTTAGTGGGATGACTATATCTTTGGTTTGACCTTTTCTGATGAGATCATTGTATCCTTCTCTTGTGCTATATTTACCTTTCTTAGATCCATCCCATGCTAAACCATCCCCCTTTCGAATAAAGGAGGTTTTTCTTGAAGCCAATGTGCCTTCTAGTACTTTTAACTCATTAGGTAGGAGATCTAAATTTCCTAAGGATTTCCACTTCCAGCTTTTAATGCCATCGACCGAGATTTCCTCTATATAGTCTGAAAACTTATCTCCCCACTGACTCTCTAGTATTGATATGGAAGTATCAAATTTATGTTCTCTACATATTGCAGGGTAGCCTCCCCAAGAATCCTTCCAAACTAATGCTTTCTCTCCATTCCCTAAATTCCATGTAAGCTTATTAGATATGATTTCCTTGCAGTTCATCATGAAATTCCAAATCCTTGATCCCTTAAGGGGGGAAGAGATTCTAAAGATACTGATTGGATCAGAATTTTGGAGGTATTTTTTATAAAATAATTTCGCCCACTTTAAATGGGGGTTATTATACATTCTCCACACCAGCTTTGTCCCTAGAGCTTTTCTCTAGAGCATTATGTCTTTTAATCCCAACCCCCCTTTTTCTTTTCGTTTACAAATTTTATCCCATGCTACTAGGGGCATTATGAATTTTTCATTGGCTCCTTGCGTAAAGAAGGTCCTTAGATGTTTTCTTAGTTCCTTCTTCTTTGTTATAGGTAGGTCAATACAGGAGAGTTGGTATATGGGCATGGCAGATAAAACTGATTTTATCATAGTTGCCTTGCCCGCTGAGGAAAGCCATCTTCCTTTCCAAGTAACTATTCTTTTTATAAATTTTGTTAGAATTTGATCCCATAAATTTGGGGATATACATCCCTTATCCAAGGGTATACCTAGGTATTTGCAGGGTAGGTTGTCTTTGTTAAATTTGAGGATGTTGCTTATTTTATTTGCTAGTTTTTTATCTGTGTTGAAGAAGAATATATTTGATTTTAGCGTATTGATTTCTTGGCCAGAAGCCATTGAGTAGGTGTCTAGAGTTTGCTTGATAGACTTGGCTTATAGCATATCACTATGTCCAAAGAGCATCGTATCATCTACAAATTGTTGGTGCGTGGTGGCTTCAAGTCCACTAGTAATTTTGATGCCCTAAATAGATGACTGCTCCCTGGCCCTATTAAACAGTCTTCCCATGGATTCAGCCATTAAAATGAAGAGAAAGGGAGATATAGGGTCCCCTTGCATGAGCCCTCTAGAGACAGCAAAAAAACCCGCAGGAGATCCATTTACAAGAATTGACATTCTTAGTGTGGAAATGCATTCATAAATAAGGTTGATCTATTGTTTTGCAAAGCCTAAGGCTTCAAGGCATTTGCATAAGAAGTGCCAATCTACCTTGTCGTAGGCTTTTTAGATGTCTAACTTAATTAGCATACTTGATTATTTATTAGTCTGTACTGAGTGAATTGCTTCTTGGGCAATGATGATACCATCATAGATAGAGGGGCCTAGCATGAACCTAGTCTGTTCCTCACTGATCAGCCAGGGAAGAAACTTATGTAATCTATTTGTAATTGTTTTTGTTAGTAGTTTGTATAATGTGTTATAGAGGGCTATAGGTCTAAAGTCTTCAAAGAACTCAGCTTTATCTTTTTTTTATATTAGGTCTATAAATGTATTGTTTAGCTCCTTTAGTATTTTACCAGAGTTTCTTATTCCTTCTAATGCGTCAGTGATCTCATCACCAATAAAGTTCTAGCATTACTGGTAGAAGGAGGTTGGCAAACCATCAAGTCTGGGGGCTTTGTCTGGGTTCATCTGGAAAAGTGCTTTCTCAATCTCTTCCTTAGTGAATTTTGCATTTAAAAATTGATTCTGCTCTTTGTTTATTAGCTTTGGGATTCAATTGAGGACCTCGTTCCTACAGGCTAATCTTGATCCATCCAGGTTGTTAAAGATGATGTTAAAGTAATCAATTCCTTCTTTGGCAATGACCTTCAGATTGTTGCTCAGATTACCAGATTTAGTCTTATTGTTGGTGATTTTATTTATTATTCTTTTCTGCTTGGTACTATTGTGGAATGATTTGGTATTTCTATTGCCTGATTCTAGATAGTGTTCCCTTGACTTTTGTTTGCAGAAAATTTCTTCTTTAGCCAAAATTTCTTCATATTCTGTTAATAGTGATCTTTCTTTAAGGTAGAGGTAATTGTCCATGTCCTTCCTAATAACCTCTTGGTTTATTTCCTTTAAATCTTCTTCTATTTTATTTTTTTTGCTGAAGATATTTCTGAAATTGTTCTTATTCCATGCTATTAAATTTTGTTTTATTGTTTTTAATTTGGCAACTACCTGGAAGGATTTGGAACCTGTTGCTTCGGCCTCCTTCCACCATTTTTATATTAACTTTAAGATTTTCTCATCTCTTAGCCACATTAGCTCAAATCTAAATGGGCTTCGGGTAGAAGGGATGACTTCTAAGATGTTGAGCTATACTGGGAAGCCGTCTGATCTAGATAATGGCAAGATATTTGCTTCAAAGGAGTTCAAAATGTTGGCCAAATTTCCCCGTAAGAAAAATGTGTCCAATTTTTCTATAATATTGCAGAATCCTTTTCTCCTATTATTCTAAGTAAAGGAGTTCATTTTAGTTTTGATTTCCATTAGATTATTATTTTTTATCCACTCTATAAAATCTATGGTGGCCTGGGAGACTTTTTTCATACCCCCCCATTTTTCCAGAGGATCCGCTATGGCATTGAAATCCCCTCCTATAATACTAAACTGATCTGGCACCGAAGTAAGGAATTGCTCGATTTCAGCCAAGGTTTTCTTTTTGTCCTTGTTCTGAATGGGCCCATAACATTTATCAGGAGGAATTTTAAATTGCTCTTGTTACTATTAACCCTACCACACAACCAGTTGGGAGACTTATATATTGACTCATAGGAGCCTGTCCTACGGTCCTAGATTACTTCTAATCCTCCAGACGCCCCCATGGCTTAGAGGCCCACTACTTCTCTTATCCCTAATTTTTTGTTAAATCCTTCTAAATCATCCTTATTTAGTTTTGTTTCTTGTAATAAAATTAATTCTAGGCTAAATTTTGTTATGCAGCATTGTATGATTCGCTGCTTGTTAGGGGCATTTAAGCCCATAACATTCCACGAGAAGAGCCTCATTTCTCCTTGGGAAGGATCTTCCCCTTCCCTGCATAAAAAAGATTTGTTAATTTAGTTTGGCCTTCTGCTTTTCCTGCCAGATTGACTAACTTTGATAGGGGTTTCCTACCCCTTCTTTTAATTTCTTTGGCGCAATCAGGGGAACCAATATCTTCTATGGTTTTGGCTAATCCAAGGTTGCCTTTTTCTAGTTCCTTTTCTGATTCCATGATCCCCATAACCTTTTGAACTATATCCAACATAATATCTTTTTTCAAGAGCTCTAGCATAAGAAGCCTTTTTTGATATGCTAGTTCCTCATCATTAGCAATTTCATATATGAAAGTATCTATCAGATTGTTAACTGTTTCATTGCCCACATAATCTCAGATGATCCTATTTTCTACTTCAATTATATTTAAATGTTCCTCCTCAGTTTCCTTGGTTTCTATATTTAGGGGGTCACTAAGTTGTGATACTAGGCAAGCTTTATTGCTCAAAACAAAAGGCAGGCAATCCATGCCATCTGCCTTGCCGATAACCCCTCTATTAAATGCCATTTCTGATTTATCCCTGGGAGAACCCTACCTGCACCAATCCATGAGGGTAATCTCTTTGATGAGAGGGACAGGGGGATCTATATCCATAAGTGAGGGTGTCTCAAATATGCCACCATCATCGCAAGTAATTTCCTCTTCCTCTAATTCCTGAATTAGGGTTTCCTTTTCCTTCCTATCCATTGTATTCCTACTCAGGTTTGATTTATCTATGGTAGCCTCCATCAAAGTATTTATGGTGAAGCCTCCTCCTTCAGAATTGAGAGTTAAGACAATCTTATCCTTAGGGGGTAAAGCTAGACTTCTTTTTCTCGGTTTAGGGTTGGGAAGAGTGAGATCTGGAAGGATAACTTCTTTTGAGACCACTCTGCCTTTAAATAATTCCAGTTTAATCCAATAAAAAGAGTGATTTGTTATAAATTTTAATAGGCTCAATGTTAACAGTTTTGATTGGCAATTTGACCATCATCCTGATGGTTGCAGAATCTCTGAAATTTTCTTCTAATCCGTCAAAACCCCCAAGTGAGTCACCTATTCTGAAAAGGCAATGATCGTGAATAAGCTCTACTGGGAGGTTAGGTAGCTCTACCCACCTTTGGACAAAATGATCTTCGAAAATCTTAGGGGAAAAATTTGGCTGCCATTTAAAAAAGGAGAAACAGTAACCTTTAAAGAAACTAGGTTAAAAATTTAGTAATTTATCCCTTAATACTGATGATTTACAATGAATAAACATATAATTGTCTTCTAGGGTTGTGATACTTACCTGCCCTTTGGTTGTGGAGATCAACCATTGGATAATATCCTAGGTGGAGGTGTCAAAACCGCACCATTTGCCAAAGAGACCTCATCTTTTGTAATCCTCCCAGATATTGTTTGTGTACTAGTTACTTATGATAATTGTGTTTTGACCAGAGCTGATATGAGAATTGACTTGCTTCTCGCTATTATGATTTTGAGACTTGCTTGTTGAGTTAATCACCTGAGGAAGGGCCATTGATGGTTTTGGCAAAGACTCCCCATGAGACCTTTTTTTTCCAAGTTTTACCCTATTTACACCTATGGCAATAGAATTTGTAGTAAATCATGTTAGTCCTTGTGGTGGCCACCAATTGTCCTTCCTTGCCGAGTGGTCCTTGTGGATTTCCACTACCGATCTAGGGTTCTTTTGTTTCCCCGACCAATCAGTATCTACTGTCGCAGATGCAGAGATATCCTTATTTATTGTAGATTTAGAATTATTTTGGCTGATTGGGGGGCCAACTAGAACCCTAGCCGCATCCTTGCAAATTTGATTCAAAGTAATCAGGATCGAATTTACTCCCGTAGCGTAGGATTGCATAGATGAAAGGGCTTCAAATCTGTTCATTGAACCCACCTTGTTTTTGTGGGCATTCTAAGAAAATGAATTAGCTTACCTTGGGGATATCCTCTTTGTCCCCTGGATGTTTTTAGCATGAAGGACGGACTTCGTAGCTGAATGCGATTTCTTGATCGCAGGATACTGTTTACCACTTATCGTGGTTTGGGCGAAATTTTGCAGAGCCATTTGAAAATTTGAATTATTCTGTGCAAAATTTTAAAACATCAATTTTTGTAGCTTTCAACATTTTTCAATTTAATTTAATTATATTGTGTGTATGCTTAACACACAAAAAAATTTAAGAATATTAGTCAATATCAAAGTTAACACTCTAATTTTTCTAAACTATCTAGATTTACATCACTCCAAATTTCAAATCATCATTTTTGTCACTTTCCTACGGTTTAACATTGTTTAATTGTATTGTTTAAAAGAAAAATTATCTCAATCAATATCAAAATTGACACTTCATTTTCTGTCCTTTTTTATTTTTCATTATAATTTAGATACATCATATGCGTGCTTCACACTCCAAAGAAATTTAAAATTCCAATCAATATCAGTATTGACATCTAATATATTTTATTCTAAATTTCAAACAAAATTTTTCTGTATCCTTCCTATTTTTATCGGCATTGTCAAATTGAACTGTGTGAAAATGATCTCATTTGACAATAGAAAAGTTTTTACAGTACATGTAAAAAAAAATCTATGTTTGAATCAATATCAATATTCTACGTTAAAATTTTCAAAATGCGATGAACGTGTTTGGCAATCTAAAAAAAGTTTTGATTGTAATTATCTGTTTCTTCATATTTTATTCACATCCATGATATTATAAACAATTCCTTCTTCATTAAAACTCTGTCGATGATATTATTTTTAAGATGGCAAGTCTTACGTACCATGCATTATAAACAATTTCCTTTTCATATTTACAGTGTGAAGTTTTCTTAGAGTGAAAAGAATTTTTAAGGCACAATAAATATATTAAATTATCCAATTTCTAAAGATGTTGGTTTTAAACTTATTCTTATGTTAAAACGTTTTTAATAGGTAAAACTAAATATATGAATTAAAATGTTATTAATATAAATTTCTTAAATATATTTAAGAATTATTTAACTTAGTATTATGTATGAAAAAACTATGTAAACTTAACAAAACAAAAAAAAATGTTAGTTAGCATAAATATTTTGTTATATTAAAATATTATTTAATTATCAAATAAATTAACATATATCATATTCGTTATTTAATATTATAGATTTATACTTTCTATTTTATATTTTATGTAGTATAAAGATATTATCCTAATATAAGATATCTTTAATTTTTTAAGTGAAGATATTTAATTTAAAAATAGTTTAAGTTTAAATTTTGTTAATATAATTTTATTTTAAAATTTATTTTATATTTAGTTATGTTTTTTAAAATAAGAAGAGTAGATAAAATAGTTTGCAATGTAAAATTAGATAAGTGATAAAAAATGAATTTATAGTGGTTCATCGATACGGTTTTGTTCACTTTGAAGCAAATAAAATTTAATTATTATTATTTGTGTTTTCTTCAATTGTTGTGTTATAGAGGAGCTCATCCGTGTGAGCACAATAATCCACATAAACGAGTGAAATTCTTTAGTTGTTGTGTTGCAAAGGAGACATGAGATAATCCAATGAGGGTTTGACTTCCTTTATTTGCTATGTTATGGAGCAGATAAATTGTTTTTTTTTAATTGTCGAATTTGCCATATAATGCCAGTAACATTGCTAGTAATCATGGTGCCAAGAATGTAGTTCTAGATAGCACTTGCCTTTATCTTGCTTTGTTCGATGCTCTTCACAATAATGGCAATCTACAATTTGATGAGATTATACGACAAGGCCTTCTAGAATATTTCATTTTTAATGTACGCTGTCAAGAACAAAAATATGTGTGCAACTCAACGAGGGTTATGAAGTTGATGTTGATGATGAGGTAGAATGCCCTTATAAGCATCCATGTCTCATTGCACGATCTTATCATGCTCACCTGAGTGATTCTTGTTCATAAAATAATTTATTTATCTCAATAAGAGTGTATATGTCACTACACTATTAATAAAATTTCTATTTTTGTGAAGTGTATTTTCTCTTTTCGGTGTTTATCATGTCTGCACTAAAGATTTTAATCTCAAATGCACAAGTTCTTAAGGGATCCAGTTATGCTCCATGGAAGACTAAGACACACATGATTATTCAATTTGAATAATTGTGGGAGATTGTCATTGGATCCATCACCCATCCAAACGATGTTGATAAGAAGAAGAAGTTTGACAAAGCCGACACCAAAGCTTTGATGTTGATAACACTCAGTATCAGGGATAAAATTCAACTACATGTTCAAGATACAACAAAATCAAAGGTGTCTTGGGAAGTGCTTTCCACCATCTATGAGGCAAAGAATTAGACTAAGATTCTTCATCTTCAATCTAAACTTCATACGCTTATTATGCAAGCTTGTGAGAAAGTGGAGATCTTATTGTGTCACGTGTCTGCCCTCCAAGGAGAGCTTATTGATCGTGATGAGAAAGTAGAAGAAAAATTACTTGTCCCAATCACCTTGCGAGCTCTTCTTTCAAACTTTTGGACGTTTGTCACAACTTTGAATATCACTAAATAGAAAGTATATTTTGAAGAATTAGTGAATCTACTTAAACAAGAATATGTCATTTAGTCTTTATAAGATGATTTTGGAGAGAAATCTCATCTCTCAACCACAGCGAGGAAAGAATATTCGCAAGGGACCCTCTCAAAAGTAGTCTTCATAGTCACACCAGTCTTCCAAAGGGAATCATTGCTGTCGCATTTGTCATATTGATACACATGATACTAATCATTGTTGGTACAATGGTCTTACACAAGGCAATTCTAGTAAGGAATGTCCATCTAGTCGAAGTCATTCTTGCCAATTGAGAAGACATCCTCATTATAGAAAACAAAGAGGACATGTTGCTACACAAAAAGATGAGGCATCTGATGAGGATACACCTCTTGCTAGAAATTGTCGTATCAATCAGAATTTAGTCCTAGTCTCCCAAACTACTCCCTCATCCAAGGATGTTTTGTTGATTGACTCTGGTGCTAGTAAGCATATGACTAAAAGCAAAGAGTTGTTTGATACTCTAGCTACTCATCCTACTAGTGACCTCATTTAGATAGCTGATGATAAGGAATATTTTGCTAACGGCATTGGTACTATCACCATTCCTCTTGGCACAAGAAGTTATTCTCTCACCATTGTACTCTATGTGGCAAGTTTGACATCCAACCTTATTTATTTATCATCTTTTGAATCATAATCTTAAGGTGGAGTTTGAACTTAAATATGGTGTCAAATATTGTCACGTATCCCAAGATGGAAAGGTTATTTCTCAAGGTTTTAAGAAAGGTCATATTTTTGCCCTTGATGTGGTTTCCTCCTTTGAGGCTTCTCTTTGTGCTTCTACAATGGAATCCACTTCTCTCTAGCATTATGCATATGGACATATTCATGCCTATTGTCTCCATCAGCTTAGATCCCAAGACATGGTAAGAGGTCTTCCTCATTTTCCTTCTTCGTTGCTAGTTTTCTCTAACTATCTTGCAAAATAACAATATCAAGTTACATTCAAGTCTAGCACCTACCATGCCATAAAACATCTTGTAGTTGTCCATGATAATCTGCGCAAACCATTGTTTGTCTCCTTTCAAGGATGTAAATAGTTTTTAGTTTTTTGTTGATGACTTCTCTCGCAAGGCTTGGGTGTATTTTCTTCTAAGGAAGAGAAGATTTTTCTCATTTTTAGGATTTCTACCATCATATTGTTCAAGAGTTTGGCAAGTCTCTTGTCTTCCTCCATTCCAATTGAGGGGGGAATTCACTTCTAATAAGTTTGTGGGGTTCCTGAAGTCTCATGGCATAAAATAGTATCTAACAACTCCCTATACACATCAACAGAATGGTGTTGTAGAATGAAGCAATTGGAATTCTATGGAGAAGACTTGATGCATGCTTTCTATAGCCAAGTTGGAGGATCGTTTTTGGGTAGAAGTGGTTCAAACAATAGTGTACCTTCTCAATCAAAATCCTACAAAGATATTAAAAGACAAGATGACAAAAGAGGTATGGAGTGGTCGCAAACCATCTATATCTCATCTTTGAGTAATTGGTTGTACTACATATATGCATGTCCCATCTCACAAGAGGAAGAAACTTAATTTGAACACACTTTAGTACATCTTTTTAGGTTACTGTTTGACTTCAAAGTTTTATCATCTCATGAATCCTAAGACACATGATAAGGCGAGATGTGGTTTGTGATGAGATGTCTTTTGACTCTCAATTGTATAACAAAAATTTATCCTCTTCCTATAGGCTTCTCTCACGGTTTGATGATGTGATTGAGAATTGCTTTCTACATGAAAATGAAGGTGGGATGCACAAATAATTGTTTGTTGATCTTAGTGCTTTGGAGAGTCATTCTTCAAAATCACAACACCATCCACATCTGAAATGGGCCCAAACTACCATCAGGGATTCCCACCTAAGCATACTTCTAGACCTCTCCACAAGAGTAAGGACATGTAGTCGAGCAAGATATGAGGTGAATATAGCCTTGATGAGTTCGGTTGAGAGTAGTACTAAACCTACAATAGCTTGTGAGGGTCTCAGTCAACCCCATTGGAAGAACACTATGGATGTTGAATATAAATCTCTAATGAATAATCACACATAGAATCTTGTCGATCTCCCTCCAAGAATGAAACCCATAGGGTGCAAATGGGTTTCTAAAATCAAATACCAAGCAAATGGGTCTATCAAGAAATAAAAGGCACGTTCTATTGTATAAGGGATATGCTCAATAGGTTGGCATCAATTATGGAGAGATCCTTGCCCCCACTGCAAACCTGAAAAACCATTTGAGTTGTGTGTGCTTTAGCTAGATGGAATGGAAGGAGGCTTCATCAGATGGATGTCAAGAATGCTTTCTTGAATGGTGATCTTTAAAAGGAAGTATACATGGTCCAACTTAAAGGCTTCATAAGTGAACATAATCCTCACAATGTACACCACCTAATAAATTCATTCTATGTGCTTAAACAAGTCGCTCAAGGTAGGTACATTAAAATAGATGCTCGTGGAACCTTTTGCAACATGGTTTTAATCGTAGCCCCTCAAATTCTAATTTGTATATCAAAAAGGTTGGAACAAAGATTGCCATACTTGTATTGTATGTTGATGATCTTGTGCTCATAAGAAGCTCCAATTATCTCATTGATATTGTCAAGCGATGTCAAGCAATCCTTTGACATGAAAGATTTGAGGCTACTTCATTATTGTCTTGGCTTGGAGATATGGTAGAAGGACATCATATTTTTATCTCTCGTTTGAAATTTGCCAAGACACCCCTAGACTTTTTTGGTATGTCTAATTGTAAAGCTTTGACCACACCTATGGAGAAAGGTTTGCAACCTTAATGTTTCCAAGATCCCCCTCAAATTGATTCAACTCGCTATAGGTATCTTATTGGGAGTCTCGTCTACTTGATGTATAGAAGACCAAATTTATTCTTTCTTGTCAGTTATCTATCCAGGTTCATGTAGGAGTTGAAGAAATGTCATTGGATTGTAGCTAGGCATTTTTTATGGTATGTCTAAGGTACTCTTGAGTATGGTCTGGAATATAAGAAGAATGATCAGTTCTTCTTACATGGATATGTTGAATCAGACTATGATAGGTCTCCAGATGATCACAAATCAACATCAAGATATCTTTTTTATCTTGGATCTCGTCATATTTCATGGATTAGTAAGAAGCAAACTGTTGTTTCTCTCCCATTCATCAAGCTTGAATATTTTGTAGCACAAGAAGCTGTGTGTGAGGTCATTTGGTTACATTGCATTCTATATGATATGGGTATTGTTGAGTATCAGCCACCAATTCTTTTTTGTGGCAACTAGGGACTGTTGTTCAAAACTTGTCAAGAACCCATTTTTTCATGAGTGCACCAAGCATATAGAGGTTGAATGTCACTACATTTGAGAAACGGTATTGCAACACCACATTAAAATATAGTATTGTCCCTCTAATTCTCAGATTGTTGATATTCTCACCAAGTCTCTTGGTAATGTAAAATTTGAGTTGTTTTGGGGATGTATTTGTAGAAATAATGTGTTAAGGGGTGGAATATTAGCGTAATATCATTATTTATTTATTTTTGTTTTTGTTTCTATTGTTCACAATGTACATGTTTGTTATTCCTCCAATGGTGGTATAGCTGCTTTATGCTTTGTATCTATTTCCTTCAACTAATAACATATCTCATCACATTGCCTTCATTTTTTTTCCTTCTACACCTTCAAATTTAACCCATTTAAGTACAAAATTAACAAACTTCGAAAAGTAAAAACTAATCTCTAGCACATCAAATTTGTTATAGATGCATGTATTTAACGGATTTATTGGAGCCATTATGTAGCTGCTATGATGTAAGGGTTTCTTAATCCAAAAATTAAATTAAAAAACTTGCAAATAAAATAATGCCCTTAAACAATGATTTGGGAGGTTGGGCTTTGAGTCATATTAGCAGCCATCGATTAATGTTAATGCAATTAGACAATCTTTTTTGTGGAGCTATGGTTTATTCTTAAGCTAGCCATAATGCCAATTTAAGAAAAGTACATTTGACGTGAGTGGATTGGTTTATTGATGGGCTCTGATAATGAACACCAAATCCACATAACAAAAATCTAAACAATATAAACATAAATCCACAAATATTCTTGTGGAAGTCCATTAATGGGTCTCATGAACCAGCCACTAATAAATTCCCTAAGAATATCTAAATACAAAAGTGGAATTGAGGCACCAAAAATGAAGACTCATTCTTTCTGCAATAATGCTTTCGAGACCCTTTTCTTGCTGCATGCAAAGACTAAGGTGAAATGTGTTCTTCTATTAGAAAAAGAAATAGTTTTAAGCTGCTCAAAATCATAATTTGTAATATTGTAAAAAGCAAAAAAATTATACAGAAAAGCATCTCCAAGAAAGATATGGTATACCTTGGTGTTGGGACCACAATAGTGGATTTATCTTTTGTGGGAGATCTTTCACCGAGAACTTCATTTTTGGTATTTTTAGTAGAGTGATTCGGTCCTGCATATCAATCAAGATTGTACTCTAAAATGTTTGCCTATTATATAAGAAAACTACGATCACAAATTTTAGAAAATTTGGGATTAAAAAAAGAATGAATGATATGGTTGCAAGAGGGGAACTTCATCATATTACACTTTGAAACCTTAAAATAGATTGCAATAGTAGTTTTACCTTTATGCGTCAAGTGGAAAAGATCACCTGGGAGACTTGAAAGCAGACACCCAAATGTTTGAGTTGTTCGATACATAATAAGGAAAGAATATAGCGATTACATTTAATGAAAACAATGATTACAATAAAATGAAAACAAACCTGCATTTAATGAAAACGACAATTACAATAAAATGAAAGAAAACTTACATTGTGACTACTAGAATATCAGATTCTACTATTTCATAACTATAACCAGATCTTTCTAATCAAAACTTTGTTGCTTTGGAGCTGAACAAAAAAACTCGTACTCTTTTGCTAATCGTGGTAGGGAGACATTATAAATTCTTTTGAAGCTTGGGAGTTCCAAGTGTAGAAAGAGAGACGTTACAAAAAACAAGTCATTTTATCTTCACAACTATACTCATCCCATTGGTAACTTTTATCCTTTCTTGTTTCAAATACCCATTTACTTCCTACTTCGCCCACAAGAATGCCAACTTTCATATGTTTTAAATTGTGCACTTGGTATATTTTGGTAAATGATTGGAATGTGAACCATTTTTTTTTGTTTTTATAGATTTGGTGACATTCTATTGTTGCCTTTAGGCGTAAATAATTAATAAAAAATCAAAATACGTGTATTTTTATTTTCAATTAATTAATAAATATGATCAAATATACATCTTGATATCTACATAGATGTTGCCCTCCTCTTACTCTAAAGAGATGGAAAGAATGAGTAAAAAACACTTGATAGTCAAGGTCAACTTGACTAAAATTGTAAGTAAAGATATTAGTTTTCCACAATCCATATTAGTAAATGTGCTCACTTCTGATTTTGATTGTGTATGTTTGTTTGCATTAACGTTTCGGATCACACTCTGTGATCCATCATTAGGATGATAGAAAGCTCAAGGAGTAGAAAAATGGCAATCATCGGGATGATAGAAACATCAAGGACCAGAAAAATGGCAACATGCCATTAATCTACTCCTTGAACTTTCTATCATCTTGATGATGAATCACAGAGTGTGATCCGAATCATTGATGCAAACAAACATACACAATCAAAATAAAAAACAAGCACATTTTTTAAAATTATAAGGTCAAAAATCAACTCCCACATAAATCAAGTCATTGCAAGCAAGTATTACTTATAATACTTTCAATTAAAAATGCAATGTCCTCTATTGCTTCTATTCTTTGTAAATTTACTTTACTAATATTAGAAAATTTTAAAATGGAGTGACCACAATGTATCTGTTTATTTGAATTTCACCCTTTTGTGACATTGGCATTTTGATAAATGATCATTCCTTCACTTCTTTAATGGTTACAACATAGTTTATTTATATTATTACCATTTTACTATCATTTAATTAAATTTTTCCAGATTTCCACAATGCATATTATATATTGTAGCTGATTTTTAGATAAATGATCATTGCTAACTTCTTTAATTATTAAAATAAAATTTATATTATCATTGTTTTTAACTATTAGTTGTTTCTGTCCTTTTTCAGCTGTCGGTGGGACAGGGATGTAAGATGGGAGTGTTGGCAATATACTCAGGTGCCACCAACACATGGGCGACAAGTATTGAGATTCTTCTATTTTAAGAGTTTTTCCTGGAGATTCATAAAAATATTGAATATGTTAGTGTGACATTGGGAGATTATGAGTGTCTGAAATCTATTCAAAATGGTAATTTTTCAAGTCAACAAAAGTAGTTCGGAAATGGCATGGTTTATGGAATTCAGACACGTAAGGTGTAAAGTAAATATGACGGGTGCAAAAATATGGAGGATAGTTAATCTACCGTCAAAGTCTTAATCAGATGTGCCCTTGATTTAATATTAGAATCCGATTTTCTTTCAGTTTAATGGACAACTTCCCAGCTAAGAATGAGTAATTTTCCAAAGTAAACAAAAGTAGTTTGCACATAGCTGGTCTATTTATATCTCAGTAAAATCTACCTGTTCGCCACAGATAGATATTTCTTCCATTGTTCGACATCTGTAACTAGGTGAAAGAAATCATAGCCGAAAGAAAATGGATCGTTTTGCATTCAACTTTTTGAAACGTTTCATGTTAGCTCTCGCTATAATTATTCCCCAGCAGAGTTGCGATATATTTGTCCATGGTGGAGACACCCTCTCTTTGGGGGCTTCTCTGAAGGGAAAGCAGACCATCATCTCAAAGAATGGCACTTTCGAACTAGGTTTTTTTACTCTCAACGGAACCAACAACTGATATGTTGGGATCTGGTATGCCCAAATCCCTGACAAGACCATCGTTTGGGCGGCTAACAGGGAGACTCCTGTCAGAGACATGCCTGGCGTT
The DNA here is from genome assembly GCF_030272615.1 of Cryptomeria japonica. Lineage (NCBI taxonomy): Eukaryota > Viridiplantae > Streptophyta > Pinopsida > Cupressales > Cupressaceae > Cryptomeria > Cryptomeria japonica. Next base: position 683,497,083 of record NC_081412.1, read on the forward strand.
TTTACGCTCTCTTCAACTGGTTATCTCACTCTCTCTGACTTGCAAGGAAAAGCCATTTGGTCGAGTAATAATACTCAGCAAACAAAGGCATCGAGGGCTTCCATACTCGACGTTGGCAATTTTGTTCTTTACGGCGCCCAAAAGACTTCTGAGATTGTGTGGGAGAGTTTTGCAAATCCCATAGATACATTTTTGCCTACCATGAAGTTTTGGAAGGGCTTGAAAATAATCTCCTGGAAGAGTTCGGTGGATCCAGCGCCTGGGCCCTTCTTTGAACAAATGAATCCATCCGCTGGTAAGACTGACGTCTTACTGCAGTATAAAAATGGTGTTTCATATTACAGTACGGGAGAATGGACCGGTAGCTACTTCGCCACTTTGCCAGGGTCTCCATCTTATTCCATTTTGAAGGAGGAACTCGTAGTGTTCTCTCCCACAAGAATGTATTACACATATAAGCTTGCACCCGACGCTGGTACAATGATGGTGAGAGTCAACTGGAAAGGCGAGATATCAGTGTACTATTGGGTTAATAATAATAGCTGGAATGTGATTTGGTTTCAACCCCAATTAAGATGTGGCGTGTATGGTATATGCGGGCCTTATGGAGTGTGTTTCACCCAAGAAAACATTCAGTCGTGCAGATGCGTGGAAGTTTTGAATAAAATCACGAAGTTTTTCAATCGCCAAAGTGTGTAGAAATTGTGAGAGGTGAAGCTTCGTGGAAGGGCAGTTTGTTGAAACCATCATAAGGATGTTCATGATTGTTTTGTGTTAAGAGAGTAGTAGATGACTGAAGTGGAGAAGATTGAAGGCATGCAAATTTCTTCCATGTCTATAAAAAATTGCCAAAGAAAATTTGGGACTGTAGTCGACGTATTTGCAGTAGCCATTAGAGAGGAAAGATGGTTTATAGAATATTAAGTCGTTCAAAGATTTTAGTTCTCGTAAGTTTGGAAAAGAGAGCATTGCCTTGAAGTTTATTATCCGCCAGGTGAGGAAACAAAGTTTACAATTTTATTTTATTTTAATATAGTTTGCCCAGTCAAAGCTATGGTTGTTGTTCAAGAAGTTTAAGTTAGTTGTCCTATTCAAAAAAAGATTGGACTAGTTTTGTAAGATGCAGAAGATTGAAGATTTGCACAATTAGAAGCTAGGTAATTCATAGTATTTTTTAAGCCAGCCAGTCATAATCACAATTAATTATATAAGGTGAGTTTAAATTTATTTTAATGGGGGAAGTCAGGCAAAAAGGTGAAAAAAGGTGAAAAAAGAAAACACAAGTTTAATATGGGAGAAAGATCTATTGAAAGAGGAACTGGTGAAATTGAAAATGTCTAATTTAGAATTGGTAGAAACTATAAGCAAGTTGAGAAAATATATTTATGAAAGATCATGTGACAAATATATTCTTGAAAAGGAATTGGAGAAAGTTAAGCAAAAAAATGGAGCATTAAAAGAAAAGTAAAAATTGTTAGAAAAATAAAATGACTGTTTGAAAGTAAGGTCATTATTTTGTGATGTCTCATGTAGCATAGAAGATTTGTTTCATTCCCTTGAGAAATCAATTGATATGGTTGATGTAACGAAAGTTTATTTTGATGAAGATGGTGAAGTTAAAACTAAGGATGTGTTAGATTGTACAGATGCAAGTTGCGATGTTAAAAACAAAGGTTATTCTGAAAAGAATATTGGTTTGAAGATCATGCAAAAAATGGGTTATAGAGGAAAATTTTTGGGAAAACATGAGCAAGGAATAAGAGAGCCCATTAAGCTAGCATGGGATATGATAAGAAAGAGATATCTGATGTTACGTTCAAATCAGTTGAAAGAATTCAGTGTTCTCATTGCCATAGAGAAGGACATAAAGAAGACAAGTGTTGGGATCTTCTTACCCTTGTTCAATTTGTGGGTTTAAAAATCATTGTGAAAGGTCATGTTGGAACAAAGAAAGAAATGGACAATCTATGAAAGGTTGTATGCAAAGTTATTATGGTTGGATCAATGGATAATGTTGGCAAATGCTAATGAATATGTTTAGAAGGTTGTGTAAACCTAAATGCTCACATGTTAATGAAAAAAGTGGTTAGACACAGTTAGGATGTTCGAGTCAAGCAGATAATGATTGCTTGCTATGATTGGCATTGCAAAGGTTTGGAATTTGCCACTTCAAGTTATCTTGTACTAATAAGGTCACATTGAGTTGTAAAGATCTAATTTTCCAAATCTTTGATATCAAATTGTGAGTCTTAGGATGAAGAGGGGGTGTTGAGAACTGATACATGAGCCTCACCATCATACAATATTTTGATGATTACAATGTTATAGTTCTAATTTTAGGATGCTAATTTAGAATTTAGTTTACATTTATTTTTAGAGTTGTGAGTTAGTTGAGCTGTTTGAATAATGCATGTTGAATGCATGAGATGTAATCAACCTAAATATAGGAGTGAATTATTTGTTCCAAGAGGCTACAACCTTTATTAAAAAAATGTCAATTGTAATGCTTCATAAATGACTTGCAAGATGTAATCTCTTTTTGAATTTCAATAAAGATTTTCTATTTGTGTGTGTGTTAAATATTTCTCTGTTGTAGCAGAATTATCTATGTTTTCTAAAATCTTTTATTTATTGACATGTCTCTTCTTGTCCTCTATTTTAAAAATCCACAATCACAATAAATTTTCACAAAGTATATTGCAATACTTATGAGCATAATTCATAGAGTCATCAACATTGAAGACTTATAAATATGAAAAATATTGCAAAATTGTATGAAAATGTTCCAACTTCTTGAAAGTATTAGGAATATAGTTATTTTCTAAGATAATATTTTAAAAAAAAATTCATATCTAATGTTTATATTTCATTGATGTAAGAAATATCATTCAAGAAAACAATCTTATTTCAAAGTCAACTTTGCAATCTATTATGATGTATATAATATGTTCATGTTATTTAATTCATTAATACAGATGAAATTTAATCCAAGAAATTAAATATAGTGAAATAATTGCTAAATAGACAATACATAAAAATAGGTAGGTATTATTTTATTACACAGTGTAAATATTTTTTAAGAGATTATATATTTAATTGCATAGATTTCAATTTAATGTTATGGTCTTAAACATTTCTATGTCTTAGCCAACATTATTTTGGTCTACATATGATATTTTGTATTTGATCAAGAGGTATATCATTGTAATTATTTTAGGTGGGGTAAGCCAACTTTGGCTAGATCAATTAGTTATTGTCATGTATAAATAAGCATTGTAATCATGTGTGAGGCATGTTGAATAATAGAACAATTTATTAATCATTCAATAGCAGAGTAGAAGGGTGGTGAAGTAAAGTAAAGATTGTTACGAGCTTAACTAGGACAGTAACTAGGCATTGAAGATGTTAATTCTCAGTTCATGATTTTTTGGATGTGATCTAGATCTATTTATAAGAAAGTGAGTCTTCCTACAGGTTATAGCCCTCTTTGTTATGTGTTTTTAGCAATGAGCTCTAGGTAGTGTGCCTGAATGCATGTGCATTCCCCATTGTAATATTTCATATACTTCTAATAGGGTATTGATATCATATTGTGGGTAGGGTTCCACTATGGTTTTTCCCTTGACTAGGTTTTCCATGTCAAAAATCTTCGTGTTATGTGTGTTCATGTTATGTTTTCGATTCACGCTTTCACTGTTAATTATCATATCTGAGTTTAAAGTTAATTGTTGCAGGTTTGGTGACAATTGATTCACCCTCCCTCCTCTCAGTTGTCTTCCCTATTTTCATTAATTGGTATCAAAGATAAGGTCCTTCAAAGAATTTTAACAACTTGAGGTGATCGAGGATGACGATCTTTAAGAAGGATAGTCTGAGATTTGATGGAGCTAATTACTTTGTTTGGAAGGATCAGATGTATTGTCACCTGAGATTCATTGGCAAATATTACTGGAAGATTACCAACAACAAATATACTGTTCTTGCAAATCGTCCTTCAACTCTGGATGAAATCAAGGATGCAGAATACAATATCGGAGATAAAAAAGCTTTGTTGAGTGCTTTGACTGGTTCTAAGATGACGAATGTGATGGATTTGCAGACTGCTCATGAGATCTAGAAGAAGTTGGAAACTCTATATGAAGGTGACAACTATGTGAAAATTGTTAATTTGTAGAGCCTAAAGGGAAAGTATAAGAGATTGAAGATGAGTGAGGATGAGAACATCACTTATTTTATGCAAAAAGTGAATGAGCTTGTGTGCAATATTAGATGTGTTGGTGGAACATTGGAAGAATCAGAGATTTTTGCCAAAGTGCTTAGATCCTTGCCTGCATCATACAAGCACAAAGCTGCTACTATTGAGGAGATTCAGACTATGATTAATGTGACCAGAGACATATTGATTGGTAAGCTTTCATCCTTTGAGTTAAGTGAATTTGGTGAATCCCTTCCTAAGGTAGAATCTGTATTCAAAGCTTCTATTTCTGAAAAGGATAAGCAAATATATGATCCAAGTGAAAGTTCTTCAAGAAGAATATCTAGATATGAGAAAGAGACGAAGACAATTGAAGAAGAAGAAAAGAGCTTGAGGAGCTTGAAGAGCTTATTGCTAGGAAATTGCCTAAGGGAGCCGGTAAGCATGAAGGAAAGTTGCCTTTTAAATGTTTCCAAAAAGAGTTTCTAGGAAACCATTTAAGACAAAACATCATAAGAAATGTTAATATGTTGCTAATGAAGGTGGCCTTGATGATGAATTTGACAAAGGGAATTTAAGTGATAATGAATGGGTGTTTATTTCTATCAAGGAAGATGATCCAAAACATACTGATTCTACTAGTTGCATGAATGTGGACAAATCTTTGGCTGTACAAGTTGAAGAGAAAAATGAATGGGTGATCGATAATGAATTCTCTCACCATATGATAGGTGATAAGAGTAAGTTTGTGAGTCTGGAAAAGTATGGCGATAGTTTAATTAAATTTGGTGATGACAAAGCTCGTATAATCCATGGAAAAGGATCCATTTCTCCTTATGGTAAGCATAATATTGATGATGTCTTATATGTAGAAGTTCTAAAGCATAATATTTGAAGTTTTGGATAGATGATTGACAAGGGATATGATCTTTAATTCAAGAATGGAAAGTGTATAATCTTGGGTAGTATCAGTATCAAGATTGCATCAGGCACAAAGACTAAAGGTAATATCTTTCATTTGAATAATGTTGGTAAAAGGTGTTTGATTGCTCAGATTGATGACAGTTGGTTGTGGCATAAAAGGATGTGTCATGTGAATTTTGATAGCATGGTTAAGATAAGTTCTACTCAGGTAGTGAGAGATCTTCCCAAGCTGGTAAAATCTACTAACTCTATATTCAAGGAATTTCAATTAGGGAAGCTAACTAGAGTTACTTTTAAAAGTAAAAATCATTTTTCTAATGGATTACTAGATCTTGTGCATACTGACTTATGTGGTTCATCTAGAGTTAGAAGCTTGCAAGGACATAGATATTTCATGTTACTTATTGATGATTATTCTAGGATGATGTGGGTCACTTTCTTAAGGGAAAAGTTTGAAGCCTTAGAGAAATTCAAGATCTTCAAAGCTATGGTGGAGACTAAGACAGGTTTGAAGTTAAAGAGCCTAAGATCAGACAGAGGTGGTGAATTCACTTTCAATGAGTTCAATACATATTGTGAAGAGCATGGGATAAAGAGAGAGTTATTTTCTCTAAGAACCCCTCAACAGAATGGAGTGGTGGAAAGAAAGAATAGAAAAATTCAGGAAGTTGCTAGGACAATGATAACTAAAGGAATTATTTTGCATGCCTATTAGATAGAAGTTGTGAGTACTGTAGTTTACATTCTTAACCAGGTACACATCAAAGGTGATACCAGTAAGACTACTTATGAGTTATGGTTTGGTCATGCCCCTATTGTTAGATATTTCACAAATTTTGGAAGTAAATGCTATATCAAAAGAGATGAAGATTTAGGGAAGTCTGATGCTAGATGTGATGAAGGAATATTTCTTTGTTACTCTACTAAAAGAAAATCCTACCAGTGTTATAATAAGAGATTGAGGAAAATAGTTGAGAGTTTAAATCTGAAGGTTGATGAAGACAATGAATATCAACCGAGATCCTTTGGATATGATTCAGATGACCAGGAAATTAGTTCAAGCAATGGAAATGAAAATCATAATCAAGTTGAGATTGTTCTAGTGAATCCAGTGCCTCAAGGTGAAGGAGCTAGTGCTAGTACAAAAGAAAAACATCAAGAAGGTAAAGTTCAATAAAATCCTAAAACTCGTGGGCATGTAAGATTGAATCATTTAGAAAATCAGATTATAGGAGATAACAATAAAGGTGTTCAAAATAAGAGAAGAATTGTAGAAGATCAAGTTGAGTATTGCTTGATTTCTAAGATTGAACCTAAGGATATCAATGAAGCTTGTAAAGATGAACTTTGGGTCAAAGCTATGGAAGAAGAATTGGATTAGATTGAAAAGAAAAACACATGGGATCTTGTTCCCAAACCTAAGGATAAAAATGTAATAGGAACAAAATGGATCTTCTAGAAAAAAATGAATGACCAAGGTGAAGTTAAAAATTAGGAAAGACTTGTTTGTAAAGGTTATTCTCAGATGGAAGGAATTGATTTTGAGGAAACTTTTTCTCCGGTGGCAAGAATTGGAGCTGTGAGATTATTTATTTCTTGTGTTGCTTACAAAGATTTCAAATTCTATCGGATGGATGTTAAGTCAACATTCATAAATGGTGAGTTGGAAGAAGAGGTGTACATTGAGCAACCAGATGGATTTCAATTGACTTATCGAGAAGAAATTGTCTGTCGGTTGAGGAAAGCATTGTATTGATAAAAGCAAGGGACAAGAGCATGGTATGATAGACTGGATAAGTATCTATTAAAGCTAGGATTCAATAAAGGTAATGTCGATAGTAATTTGTACTTCAAGATTGATAATGATAACATATTGATTGTTGATTTTTTTGCTGATGACATTATTTTTGGAGGAAATGATAGTTTGTGCAAGAAGTTTGCTGATGAGATGTAGAATAAATTTGAGATGCCTATGATTGGTGCGATGAAATTCTTTCAGTGATTGGAAATTACACAGTCAGATAAAGGTATCTCCATATCTCAGTCCAAGTATGTAAAATAATTGTTGAAGAAGTTTAGATTAGATGATTCAAAGGCAATCAGTACTCCTATGGTGACCGAATGTAAGCTAACTAAGGATGATGATTCTCCTAAAGAAAATTAGACCAGATACAAATCAATGATTGGTGGATTACTGTATTTGACTCAGACTAGACCTGATATAATGAATGTTGTTTGTCTTGTTGCTAGATTTCAAGATGATCCTAAGGAATCTCATGTTGTTGTTGTTAAAATAATATTCATATATTTGAAGGGCACAGTTGATTTCACTTTGAGTGTTTTTACTCATGTTGATTGGGCAAGTGATGTTAATGACTAGAAGGGTACAAGTGGTGGTGCATCCTTCTTGGGAAATATATTTGTTTCATGGTAACGTAAGAAGCATAATTTCATTTCCTTATCTACTATAGAAACATAATATATTGTTGCTCCTATCAATTGTACTCAGGTAGTTTGGATGAAGAAAATGTTGAAGGATATTAGAGTAGTGTATGATGAGCCTATTTCTATATATTGTGATAATTCAAATACTATTGACATTTCTAAGAATCTGGTGTTGCATTCAAAAACTAAGCATATATCTATCAAGTTTCATTTTCTGAGAGAGAAGGCAAATGAGAAGGAAATCATAGTGGAATATGTATCCACATAGGAACAAATTCCAGATATTTTTACAAAGCCTTTGCGTATGGATATTATTGAGCATCTCAGAGAAAAGATAGGGGTGATTTCCCCTCTTAATTAGAACTAAAGTGCATTGGTATGCATAAGTCTGGTGCATTTCACATTCATATCTTGTGATCCAAATTGATGAGGTGGTTGCTACTCAAGGGGAGTAGTCACATCTTTAGCTTTGAAAGTTTTTTGGTTTGTTTGAAAATATGTGCCTTTACCATTGATGTCAAAGGGGGAGATAATAATGTGAAAAATTATTTATGGGAGGGAATATTATGCATGATCAAAGGGGGAGCTATTTATACTTCATATTTTGGGGGAAAGAATGTTTTCTTTGTCATTCATTGTTTTTTACATCATATGTTGCGATAACTGCAAGAGGGGAAGATTGTTGGATGTATGTGGATATTTTTGGTTGTGTTTTGCAAATATGTGCTTGTGATATGTTTGAGGATGATTGAGAGATGTGTTATCATTGATGTCCACATAGTTTCTCTGTTTGGTGCAATGATGTAGTGATATTCAGATTGGTGGTTTATGTTGTATATTGATATTCATTTGTTGTGGATTGAAGGGTTTGCAGAATGATATCTCTAATTGATTGAATGCCAGTGTCGGAAGTTTGCATGATTTTCTCAGTAGGATTTGAGTATCGGTGTTGTGGCCAGTTTTTTAGTTGTTCCATGATTCCAGTATTCAGTATTTTGATCTACATTTCTCTGCATTAATATCTATTGGTATTTTGGATGTGTTACACTGGTTTTGTCATTGATGTCAACACTTTTCATAACTTATCAGCACTGGAGATCTTTGGTTATGTTCACCAGCATGTTCAGTGACTTATGCATAGTCATTGGTATCTGGTTTACCGACAGGTTATATTGTTCATTGGCCTTGAGGATGATCTGTTATCATTTGGAGATTACTTGGTTATGTCAAAGACATTGTTTGGGCACTTGGTTTTGGTGATTTGGTTATTGGTCTAATCGAGTTTGCATATTTGTTGTTACTAGCAAATAGGTATAGGCTATGGACCGGCAAGCGTTATCTATTCCAGATCAGCACAACACGTTATGGAGATGTCTTATTGATTGGTTATTATTGTAAATGCATTAAGCTGACATGATGCATTGCATATTGATTCATTTTTAATTGACTTAATTGTAATATTCTTAGTGAGCTGACCTACACATTTGGTCTTAGGTTTTGGTATATATGTAAGATTTCATTTGTGAGATTAATGGAGGAAATGGTAGAGCATAAGATAATTCGGTACATGTGAATATAAGTAGATCTATACACGCAGACATCATTTCAAGATTCAAGGAAGGTTCAGAGAAGGCAATCAAAGCCTAACCGGTACTGAATTCAGCATATGAAGATGCTATTTTGAGCAGTACATTGTCATTGGATTTATCCATCCAATTGTAGTCAGTGTGACTCCCATTTTGTGATTGAGCAGTGAGCTCTAGGTAGTTGGCCTTTCTGCATGTACAGACCCCATATTGTACACACATACTATCTACAGTAGTATCATCTAATTGTGAGTAAGGTTTCCCACTATGGTTTTTCCCCTTACAAGGTTTCCACACACAAATTTATGTGTTATGTGTTGTGGATTTTATTTGTCTTTTTGTTTCATGCATTAACTGTACTGATATTGTAATTAAATGTTAAACTATCAACAGGCATAAAGTTTGGTTAAGCTATATTTGGGTTGAAATTAATAGACAATTGATTCATCCCCCCCTCTCAGTTACCTCTGGGTCCTAACAATATCTTGACCTGTAGATGTGTGGAATATGTTTGCGACGTTGATGTGTGTGTTCAATTCAAGTGGTTCATGATTTGGAGGTCCGCAAGTGAATATTTCAGTTTGTCAATCAGTTTTGTTAGTGTTCTTGAGATTCGGTATGGTGATAACGTTGATTCTAGTAATTTGAGTTGGTGTGGATGTTGTTGTGGTAATTCATGTTGCTTGTGGATTTTTCTAGATTGTGTGTTATTCATGTTGGTGGTTCCCATTGATCGGTAAGCATGTTATGGATGATTTTCTTGGTCTGATAGTATTCTTCATGTTCTTGGCAGACTTGATGATTGTAGCGTGTTGCAAATGTTTGAGGTAAAATTATTGGAGGTTTTTTGTGTTCGAGGTGTTGATTTAGGTCCATGCCATGTATTAGTTGACATTGTTTTGGTCCGCATGTGATATTTTATATTTGATCAGTAGCTATATCATTGTAATTATTTTAGGTGTGGTTACCTGACCTTGGCATTGAAGATGGTAATTCTGAATTCATGATTTTCTAGATGTGATCTGGATCTGGTTGTAAGATAGCGAGTCTTCCTAAGGGTTGTAGCCCTCTTTGTTATGTGTTTTGAGAAGTGAGCTCTAGGAAGTGTGCCTAGATGCATGTGCATTCCACATTGTAATATTTTATATACTTCTAACAGGGTATTATTATATTGTGTGTTGTTTCCCACCATGGGTTTTCCCTTGACCAGGTTTTCCACGTCAAAAAATTGGTGTTATGTGTGTTCATGTTGTGCTATTGATTCATGATTTCACTATTAATTATCAGATTGGAGTTTAAAGTTAATTGCTACAAGTTTGGTGACAACTGATTCACCACCCCTCTTAGTTGCCTGCCCTATTTTCATCATTTTGTTGCTATGAATGATATCCTATTAGTAATGAAGTTGTAGCAACAATGGTAGTGGGAGGTTTTGGCGTAATTTTTCTAATATATCAATCTATTTTTTCTAATATCTATAATGTAATGTTAGCTAACTAGTATTTTTAATTATGTTTAACATTTTGCCTTTATGATATGTAATTTTTATTATTAATTATAGTATAAAATCTATCTACTTTAAAAATATAATTACATTTTAATTCATTTTTATAAAGAAACCATATCTTTTCTTTTAAAATAATATATAAATCCTTTGATAAAAAAGGCCGCATAGAAGCATACTTCCTACCAAATTCTGCCAACATAGCTTTAAAATAATATATAAATCCTTTTATAAAAAAGGCCACATAGAAGCATAGTTCCTACCAAATTCTACCAACATAGCTTTATTCTATCAATTGAAATTTCAAACCTTGAAAAATCAAAGTTAAGTTTCAATTAAAAGAAAAAAAAATTGTAAACATTTTTCAATATATCAAACATTTATTTTTATGTCGACGGTGTTTTGATTATCACATCTCATTTTTTAAGATAAAATTTCTTGAATTTTCCTCATGTTAGTTCAAGGATTATTCTTAAAACCAACTTGAGTACAAATTGTAAATGGACTTAACGTGAATTTATCTAATCTCCATTTATATAACCAATTAATTGAGTTTCTTTATTTTAATATTGATTTTAGAGGTTGACGTTCAAAATTTGATAGACTAAAGTGTATTAAAAATTAAAAATCAAGTTTGCAACTTTGATTTTAAATTATTAAAATTTAGTCAACATTCTAAGAGTTTCAATTTAGTGTCATAGTTGAATTTGCAAGGAAGACATGTTCACTAAGAAACAATACTATTTAACATTCATTATATAGAAGAAGGATTTCTTTGGTAGTTGGATTGATTCCACAAATCTACTTTATTTAAAAAATAATAATTTAATTTAATTTTTCTAATATGAGCTAGTTCTATTCAAGAAATAAATTGAGAAGAAAAAGTATTTAGGTATTAATAACTATTTCTCAAAAAAACAAATTGAATTTTTTTTTTGTACTCTAAGCTACATTAGTCATATTCAAGAAAGCAATTGTGAATGCTCCTATTATATATAATATTATATTAATATGATATAATATTCAAAATAAGATATACAATTAATAAAAATATTTAAATAATTAAACATATAATTAAATTAAAATAATCAATGCAAATTATAATAATTTTTTTTAAAACTATGCCTAGTAAACCTTTTAACATGACCGATGAATCTAATAAGACACACCTTCTAGCTCCACATAAATATTTATGAGCTAGAGCTATGAACTAGTGAGGCCACAAACGTGGGACCTCATCCCCACATTTCACTTCATCAAACCTTGTGAGATGAACAACCCAACACGTGAGAACATGGCCCAACAGATATTTGAACCTTGGTGATCACTTCACTAACAAAGTGTTTTAAATGCGAGAATATAAATCCGAAAACAAAACATTGTGAATATTCTATTTTTTTTAAAAATTATAAAAAAATATAATCATTTTTTTCTTTAATTAATCCAAAAATTTACATTTTATTATTGAATTTTTTTTATAATAGATGTTTTATGTTTTATTAAATAAAATACTTTTATATTAGTTTTATGAAAATAGACTAATATTCTTTTTACAAAATTTTATTTTTATAGTGTGAACTATGTTAGTCATATTCAATAAAATATTCAAGAAAGAAATTTTAATTAAAAAGTAGTTAGGTTTTCATAATTAATTCTTCAATATTATTTTTTCAAAACTTTATTTTTGTAGTGTTAGCTACATTAATCATATTTAAGAAAATATTCATGAAAGCTATTAAAAAGAAAAAGTAATAGCTTTCATAATGAATGTTTTGATATTTTTGAGGAATTTTTAATTAATTATTATATTAATATAACATTATACTATATTAATATAATGTAATATTTAAAATTATGATATATAAATAATAAGAAAATTCAAATAGATAGAAATTAAATTAAATTAAAATAATTAATATCAAATTTTAATAAAACATTAAGAGTATTTTATTTTAAACATATTTTGTAAATATAAATTAATTATTTATATTAATCTTGAGTGTTTCTTGATTAGGTTGTGTATGAATTTTGTTGATTAAAAAACTTATACACAATCTAATCTGGAACCATTCAAGATAAATATATCATTTTAATTTGATTGTGTATGTATTTTTGATGATTTTTCAAAAAAGTAATGTAATTTAATTAGATTATGTGTGCTTAACTTTTCAAAAATATTAGAAGTTTTCAACTAATATTTATTTACATATTTGAAAATTTGAAACAAATCAATGTAATTTAATTGCATTGTGTGTATGCTTGACACTTCAAATTTTTTTTTTTAGAAACTCACACTTTGTTCTATTTTTCTAAATCATTTAGTTTACTTTGTATGAAATTTTAAAACATCAACTTTTGTTGCTTTTTATATTTCTCAATTTAATTTAATTGTATTGTGTGTATGCTTAAGACAAAAAAATAAAATTAAGAATATGAGTCAATATCAAAGTCAACACTCTATATTTTCTAAATTGTTTAATTTAATTCACTCTAAATTTCAGAGCATCTTTTTTGTCACTTTCCTATTGTTTAAATTTTTTAACATAATTTAATTGTATTGTTGTGTGCTTGACACTCCAAAAGAATTGAAAATTTCAATGAATATGAAAGAGACTCCATTCCATTTTTAAAAAAGAAAAAATATCTCAATAATATCAAAGTTGACACTTAAGATTTTTCTAAATTTTTTATTTACTCTATTTCAAAATCAATATTTTATTTTGTGTCCTTATTTTTCATTAAAATTTAAATACATCATATGAATGCTTGACACTCCAGAATAAAAAATATATATATATTTTAAAATTCCCATCAATATTAAAATTGACACTATCATTTTTTTTTAAAACATCTAATTTATTTTATTCAAAATTTCAAACAATCATTTTCTCTATTTTTCCTATTCTTATCGGCATTCTCAAATTAAAGTGTGTTTGACAAGCAATATTAATATTGTAATCTTAGTTTCAATCAATATCAATATTTTAATTTAAATTCTACTTCATTCCAAATTTCAAAATGCGATGAACGTGTTTGACAATCCAAAAAGTTCTGAATGTGATTATCTGTTTCTTCATATTTTAAACATCGTAAACTCTCTGGTCGTCTCTTATAAATAAAAAAATTCCCCCTCCATAAAAAGTATGTGGATGAAATATTAATTTAAAAAAAAATCATTTAACTTTAATTTTAGCATTATATATAAAAAAATTATACAAAGCTCTTAAAAAAAAAACAATTATAAATCAATGTAAATATTTTTTTATATTAAAAATAAAATTTTAATTATCAAATAAATTTAACATTTATCATATTTGTTATTTAATATTATAGATTTGTATTTTGTCTTTTAAATATATTATCTTAATCCAATATTATTTAATTATATTTAATTTACAAAGTTAAATTAGACAAGTGATAGAACATGGATTTATAGTGGTTCGCCAATATGGATACAACAACTTCTGCTATCCAATAATGAATTAAAATAATGACATTATCCATATAAAGATAAGCCTTCGAAGGAAGAATGTCACGAGCCTAATAATTGGAGGGAAATGAGGTGACCATTGGGTTTCATATCCAACAATGTTGGCTAGATTTTTAATTATACAATTTGAGCATTCTTTAACTATGTTTATTTAAAAAATACACCAAGAAATGTCAAAGTTATTTATTATAAGAGTTGTTTTATTTTATTTTAGAATTATTAATCACATATATTTAAATTTTTAAATATAGGTTAGTGTGAATATATATACATTTACAATTTTATTATACAAATTATTTTTTTATTTTCTGTAATTTTTTTTAATCATTTAAAGTTCAATTGATAAATGTAGGTAACATGAGACCACTTATATCTTTAATCATTATCCTTTGTGTCCTTCCACCTAAGCAATAAAGCATTCAACATATCAAAATGTTTAGCTATAAGAATTTATTTTCATGAAAAAGTCATCTAATATGCGTATATGTACATGTTATTATTCTTTTGGATTATAAGATTTTTATTTCTAAGTATTTTTTGTGAAAAATGGCATGAATATCTTGAATAATTTAGCAATATTCAAAGGAAATGACTTTTCAATAACACAACTATGGCCTAATGAAAAATATTTGTTAAACTTTTAAACAAGACATAACATAAGAATTGCGATACATGTAGGTATTATCATCATTTTTCTATGGATATTAACAAAGTGGGCCTCTCAATGGTTTATACATGTTCATTTCGTTTCATCAATGACCAATTTTCATGATAAATAGATTCATTTTGCTTGTCTTTATTTTGGGGGGGTTCAATTACCTAAATAAAGTGAAATATGTGTGACCATTTACCCCTTCATTCATCCTCATTGCTTCTATAAGGTTTCCAATGACAGTTCATTGAAGTGGCATACAATTAGAAATAAGTAATATGATCATTTGATTGAACAGAATCCTAGGTAACCCAAATGGAAAATAATTTTACCCCATGGATTTTCATTTCATATTATTTATTATTTTATAAAAGGATGAGCAATTTAAAGTCCAAGATATGTAACTCTTCTAGATGAAATGTATATGAACATTACAAAATTCAATTGAAGTCAAATGAAAGAAAAAATATTTCAAGAGTGTTAATGATACCTTCATATTCTTTCCTAACACAAAAATCTAGAAATGATTTGAATAAGTTTCTTTGTTTAGAATCCATTGTAGCGATTTCCAAAATTTATATCTTTCCATATGCTAAAGAAAATCTGCACCCTAAAAGTGCATTAGATCTAACTGAATTTATGAAGTATATGAGGCCAATCCCCTAATATGACCATATGCTAGTAAAACAACTTAAGTTTGAATGACTTGAAGAAGTCATGAATCCAAGATGAAATACCATGAACCTTGGGACAAAATTAGGAGAGATGGTAGAGTGATTCTTGATGCCCAGAAAAAGGGAATCGACTATTAGGAATGACAAAATGAGCTAATCTATAACCAATAGGGAGATGTTCAAAAATAGATAGAAGTATAGTGAGCCAATTTAGACTCCAACATTATTTTACCATATTGAACATATGGTGCGAAACTTGTATTCCCAAATTGACACAAATGACTACAAATGTCATTATTGATTCAAGGTGGGCACTATAGGTGAATGGAAAATCTACTCATTGATCTAACACTAGAACTCTTGAACTAATGATTAAAAAATATTTCTAGTAGATCAAATTTAATTGTACATAGACATTCACAATTTGAAATAATTAAATAATTAAAAAGTAAAATCTTATAAATTGAAGATTATATTATATTTGATGGTTATTTATTGTTAATAAAAATATGAAAAACCCATTGGACCTTTCTGAAGAACCTACAAATATTGTTCTTTTCTTCAAATCATCTTTCAGGTTTTATATACCATAATATTTTTAATTTATAGGCCATGATGTTAGAAATCCATCAGGAATTCAGCAAGATTCAAATTTATATATATCTAATACCCTCCTCGGCATACTCCTCCACCACATACATGTATAATAATGAATTGACTATGAATTCCAAGGGCAGAGATGAGAACTACACATTTTTTCCCCACCATGGTTGCGATAGACCTTTCAGACAATCAGCTGAATGGGGATCTTCCTTCTGATTTAGGAAAATTGAAGGGATTGAAGCTATTGAACCTTTTCATGAATAATTTTAGTGGTGTTATTCTAAATAGCATTGTAGAAATGATTTGGTTGGAATCATTAGAACTTTCTACAAATCATTTTTTTGGACAAATTCCACCCAATCTTGATTCTTTGAGTTATTTGGGAACCCTCAACTTTTCCATCAACCACCTTTCAGGAAGTATACCACAAGGAGGACACATGACAACATTTACAAAATCATCATATTCAGGCAATCCAAATTTATGGGGCTGTCCACTTCCAAAGAAATGTTTCTAGCCAAAATTTTCTAATAGTCCTCCTCCCATATCTACATCTATTAATGAAGAAGAGAAGAGTGAGGAAAGTATGGGGTATGACATTGGAGTGGGGTTATCATATGTAGTGGGTTTCACAACAGTGTTGGTATTTATTGTGTTGAAAAGGGAATATTTTGATGGAGTTGATTTTGTTTTGAGAATCTTGTTTCCATGGCTCCGCAATTTGACACTGTAAACATTCTTTTCCTTTGCTAAGGTGATTACTCACTTTTAGAATTTGTATGCTCTTGATTAGAATCAAGGAATTTGCAAGTTATTTGTATCTTTCATTTAGTCATTCTTTAACTGGTTTTACATTGTATTGCCTTTTACTTTTTTCAACTACCTATTACTAGTTTTATTCTTGTAGTTACATTGCTTCAATTAGAATAAATATAAATAAATTATAAATTTTATCAATTCATTTGACTCATTATTTATTTTTTAAAATTATTTTGTTTACACTTATATATTGCAAATCTTAAGAACTATTATAAAGGTTTATTTTGTATATTGATAATGTTTTGATTAATTGAAGAATCTACTATTTATTGTTATTAAACTTTCATTTTGGTAGTCAACTATAATTATAGTGTTGAATAATAATTAATGAAGAAGAGTAAAGAAAGGAAACTGTGGAGTATGAGATTGGTGTAGGACTATCATATGTAGCAAATTTTAGCAGTGTCGGTATTTATTATCATTTAAAAGAAATATTTTGAGGGAGTCAATTTCATTTTGAATATCTCTTTCTCATGGGTCCTTAATTTGAGGTTGTGTAGTGCTTTTTTTAGACCGCATTTACTATGGGATTCTAGAGTTTATTATGGCTCCGACCAACTTTAGCCCAGCAATTGATGTTGGTGTTGAAGTTGTTGCGACGAACCCTCTTGGCACCTCAGAACAAACACCCTCGCAAATTTGTTCTGAAAGTGTTTCACGAGGTATGTCCTCACCTGATGTTGTGCTTCCTAGTCAAGATTTTGATAATGCCTTTGAGTGGCTTGAAAAATGCACTTTGATAGGTTATTTTGTTGGTAGAATCCCTCCTGAAAGCATGCTTCATGATTCGATCGCAAAAGCCGGGTCTCCTCATTGAGTCCAGCTTGATGGCATCCAAAGCCTCACCAAGGGTTTCTTTTTGTTTCACTTCTCGAACCCTTCCCATGCTGAGGCTATCCTCTCTCATGGGCCATGGACTGTTCGGTCTTCCCTTCTATTTTTCCAGCATTGGTCTCGAGAATTTTCTATCTCAGATGATAAAAATTTGTAAGTCCTAGTCTGGGTTGAGTTCCCTAGTCTTCCTTTGCCCTGTTGGCCTTTCATGCAAACTATTTCACAGTCTATTGGCAAAGTTATTTGTCTTGAACTAGACTGGTTTTTTAATGCTCACCCTCAAAAGAGGGTCTGCTTTGAGGTTGACCTTTCTCGTTACCTGAAAGAAAGTGTTGATATTCAAGTGGGTGGCAATACCTTAACCTAGAAGGTGCTTTACTTGAATCTTACCAACACTTGATATCGGTGCCACTCGACGAAACACAAAATCAAGGATTGTCCCTTGGCTATACCAAAAATAAAACTCCCTATTAAAGAGATCAACTCTCGCCTTATGGAAGTAGCTAAGAAGGATGAATTGACCACTGTGGTTCACAAAGGCAAGAACTCTGTGGCTTCTGACCAAAAGCTACTCGTCAGATCAAATTCTCAACTGACATAGGAGTCTCCTATGCAGGCACCATCTGCCTAGGTGATCTCTACGCCGTCCATTTTGGTTTCAAACCTTGGCTAGCAGGGGAAGGATTCTTCTGAGAGTGTCGCTCGACCCCCTTGGGCTCGCACTCCTCAGGCTGCGTCTGTGATTTTTTTGCCACACTCTCTATGCCGCTCTCGTAGCCCTTCTAGGCATGCTGAGATAACAGATGGTGGTTCAAAGAAAAGAAGAGTTATTTCTGGTGGGGACTTTCTTCCCGGTCTCAGTTCATATTTTTTATGCAATAGCTTCTTCTCTCTTGGGGATGAGGATGACATCCAAGATTTTTCATGAATTACATCTCATGGAATGTTTGATGTCTCACAGACCTCACTAGAAAGTATTCTATTAGAGATGTTTGTCAATTTTTTTTAGGCCTGGATGTTCTTTGCCTCCAAGAAGTTAAAATTGTTGGTTTCAAGCTTATTGATGCATGTTGTGTTATTTAGCTGGATATCCTAGTTTATGCTTCTCAGCATGTGGCTAGTCGAGGTGGAGTTTCTACTCTCCTTTCACCTCATTGGCTTTCTGCAGTTATTTCTCATGATTTTGATCCCATGCAGCGTACTGTATGGGTTTTGCTGTTAATTGATGATCATTATGTTGGGATTGTTAATGTTTATGCTCCTAGTTATGTGGTTGATAGATCACACTTATGGTGTTGGATTGTTGATACTCTGCCACTTGCAACTTGGGTCATGTGTGTTGACTTCAAAATAGTTGAGGTGGCGACTGATAAAGAGATTTTGCCTTTTCGATGGACAGCTGGCAAGAGGGAAGCCTGGTACTATATGGATAATCAGTTGGGTCTTTTCAACCCCAACACCAATTGCCACCGCCTAGGTGGAGTCTAGCGCACTTGGTCTAATTTCAGAGCTGGCTTAGACATAATCTTTAAAAGGCTTGATTGTGCTATGATAACTGCACAATCTTTTTTTTTCTTTTTCTGAAGATCAAGATCTTCCCATCACTTCTCTCGTTGATGTGATGCTCTCCGATCACTTCCCCATAAAGTTCAACATTGAATGGTAGCCAGCTAGGTTGCATCCTTCCAAGACGCAAGTCTACCTCAACACATCTGTCTTGTATCATCAGGCCATGATGGCCCACATTCAAAGTGTTTGGAATTTGGAACCAAGGCCTCATCATCACACTTGTTGGATTGCATGGTGGAATGATGCCATTAACCGCTCTGTGAGGTTTTTGCACATTTATGGTAGACATCTTAGCATGTAATACAAACTCTCGTATGACACGACCACCAAAGATCTTTGTGCTACCATAGAAGCTCTGGCCTCAAATCCTTTTGATTATAACCTCCAACTTTGGTTAGCCCAGCTTTGTCATTAGAAACAAGTTGCAGATAATTAATCTGTCAGAGGAGCTAAAATCAAAGCAAGTTACATTGGCTCAAGGTGGGTGACAGGGTCTCCAAATAATTTGTCCTAGCTTTGCACACCTGTCATACCTCTATAGGGATTAAGAAAATCAAAGAGGGGCATGTTGTTCTCACCGAGTTGCCTGATATTCTGCAACCTTTTGTTCATCATTATGAGAAGGTGTTCACAGCACAAGGAAAGTCTCTGGTCAGAGCCCAAGCTTTGTAAGATTGCTTAGCTGTTGTTCCCAAAAGGCTTTCCGTGTCTCAGCAGACCTTTTGTCATCTCTTACTGATCATTGATGATCTCATGGAAGTCATTTTTTCTATGGCAGATGATAAAGCCCCTGGGTGTGATGGTTTCCCTTGCGAGTTCTACAAAGCCCTTTGGCCTTGTGTTGGTCCTAACCTACATAAGCTCTACCTTGAATCTTTTCATGCCCAATCCCTAAGAAAGATCCTTAACTGGGGTAACATCAAGTTTATCCCTAAGGCTGGGTATCCAGAGGACATTTGCAATTGGAGGCCTATTACTTTGCTCAATGTCTTGTATAATATCATAGCCAAAGCCTTGGCTCTCAAGATTCTTTATCTCCTACCTTTGATTGTTCGTCTAGAGCAGAGTAGATTTATCAAGTCCAGGTTTATTCTAGATAATATTAATTTTGTTTGGGAAGGGATGGAATGGGCCCGATGCTCCAAATAGCGGGAAATCTTCCTTAATATTGAGTGGCAATTTATTTTGGCTATGCTCAAAGCTCTTGGTTTTGGCCCCAGATTCATTTTGGCTATGCTCAAAGATTTGTCTCTTATATCTATCAGGTCAGGTGATCTTAGGCATGAACTTGAAGCAATCAAGGTTAATCAAGATTAGATGTCATGGGATATGCCAATGACATAGTGTGGGGAGACAACAAATGAAAGCATTGATGATCCAACTCCTCAGCTTATGGTTGGGAGTTTGGAGGTTCCCTTCGTAAAAAATGTTCCTATTGTAATAGAAAAACATGTTGTTGATTCATTCCCTTTTGTATTTGCATTGTTATTTAGCTTGATACTAATCAATAGTTGTTGGTTAGTAGTTGGAGCAGTTGATGTAGATGCTTATGGAAGTGATACAATGATGCACATTTTGAACAACACTGTTGCAGTCTTGATTGTGATAATGAGCCAGGTGTATAGATGGACAGATGATATAGGACAAGTGGGGAGGCCATGCCCTCACTTAATTTCTAAATAAATGCAACTTTTGGAGGTACAAAGGTTCTCTAGTGGGGAGGATTGATCCAGGTGGATAAGTTTTTCCCAAAAATGGTTAATGTTGCAATAGTTACAGAAGAAATTTGGTTCACTTTAACAAAATATGGGTAGGGGGATTTGAACCCCTAACCTCTCCTTTCTTATTTTCACTCTCCACTGCTAGGCTATGTGGATTCTTCGGATATGTTTTCACGCTACTTCTATTTAAAGACTATTAAATGCCCTATAAATATTATGGAGGGTCGGTGGTTTGAATTGATGCCCCCATAGTTACGGGCCACCACTCCCTACTGCTATATGATGCGACTATTTCGGGATACATGTTGATGATTTTTGGTTTATCTTAAAGATAAGCCAAGATTTTAGGGCTTAGGGAAAACCAGAAACCCTCCTTCATTTGCAACTATGAATTAAATGAAACAAACCCGATTTTAATAAATTTATACCAACCCAAAATAAGTTAATTTGTAAGGCTCAAAATTATAAGAGCCAATAATTTTAAGGGTTGAGTATAATTTTAAAAGATTAAGTGTTAAAATTGGGAGATATGAGTGATTTGTAAAATCATATGGTTTTACACCATATTTGGCAAAATATGTGTATAAAAAAGGGGGATATGTTGTGAGTTGGTAGGAGGAAATTTGGTAGTGAATTGAGACTGGAGAAGTGTTAGAGAAATTCTTTTGAAGATTTTGATAGTGAATGGTTCATCTCTGTGCATTGGGAGCTTGAATTTGAGCTTGTTGTACGTGGGAGAAGGACTTTTGTAATTCATTATTGTCCGAGGAGACATAAGGAATCTTTGTAACCACTGAGGTGCTTTGTAACCATTTTCTAGAATTGAAACAAGGATCGGCCACTCCATTGGAGGGACTCAGAGACGTAGCCAATTGGCGAACTCCGTTATCAACTTGTGTTTGTCTTCTCTCTTCTTTCTCTCTTTTGTTCAGTCTATCATTATTTGATTATTATGTTTATTTAAGCAATTTGATTGTAATTTTAAGACCTTCATTGAATCGTTGCAAAAGTTAACATCTCACATGCAACAGTCATAGATCCTAACATCCGAACATATTAGATGCTGCAATACAAAGTTAAGTAGAAATTAGGCTATTCTCAAATTTTCAAATACAAAGCCATATTAATATCTATCACTTTAAGTGGCATTAGATTTCTTCATCGGTGTTAAAGATTGTTAAAGAATATTTTCTATATTTATATATTTATATTATTTAAAGTTTAATTATGAACTTATGGATATCTATAACTTCTTAAATATACTTTTTGATTTGGCATTAGTTAAAGCCAAATTTGAATATAAAGGAACAATACTTTATAAAGAAAAGTTAAAAATGATTAAATGGTTTACATAAGGAGGAGCCTAAAAATTGTGCAAGACCTGGGCCTTTTTCAGCAGAGACTATTGAACTATGTCTACATATTTGCAATGAATCTTAGAATGTAAAAAAGATCTATTATGATTTATTTTTAGTGAGGAACATTTAACATGATGTAAAAATAATCTGTGTAATTCCACAGAGATTAGCGCCATGCAAGGTGTAGATGAACTATTAAATGTTGAAAAGAAAAAAAATGATGCAAAAATTGGACAGGATTGCTGAAGCTTGGAATCAACAATGAAGGCCATTTTATATAGGAAATGGGCTTAGACAAAACACATAGGAACAATGTTGTCGATGATTTTGTTCAAGTACTAGATGAGCTCTTGTCCCAAGACTAAATTGCTAATGGAAAAATGTTTTTCTCATTCATTTCCATAACATTAATACGTTTCCTAAACTGAGAAACTAGAGAAAACATGCCTCGTGCGGCTGCAAGGGGGAACGAACTGTTGTGCAGATTTCTTAAGTGTCATTCTATCTTTCTAAAATCGTGGCTACTTCTCAAAACTAACAATTATGGTTGTTCACTTCTTAGTGATAATACCATCCTTCGCTGAGTTTCTCTTATTGTTTTGCTAAATACTGATATATATATATATATAGATATACCGTTATTGGCTGCCCAGACTTTTAAAGTTGAGGGGCATTAATTCAATGAAAGGTAGAAACCGATGTCTCTTTCCAGTTGATCATGAGCTTTTGAGCTCTTAAGTTAAATTAATGAAGTCGATAAGGAATAGAAACATTGTCCCTTCAAAAGCATGAGTTCGACTATGGTCGATTCCTCACTATCGGTGATTAACATAACATGGCCCTCTTTAATTTTGGTTTACTTGACCATTAAGGTCGTCAACTCAAAATAGGTTGAGAATTGAAATACATATATATTTATTAATGATGAAGGTCTTAATAATATATGTAAATGCATACGAGGATATAATCATATCTTTATTTAATTATATATATGCATATACATATTTTGTATTTTATCATATATTCACATCTGCAATGATGATCAATGAAAGAGATATTATTACCAAGTTGAGGAATTAAACTAAAGTTATAGAATATTAATAAGGTGATATCAACACTAAATAAGTCTAATTGGTCAACATAAAGTCCTAATGAACAAACATTAACATTGACACTATCCTATTTGACATTGGATCAACAACAATAACCTTAAAAAGGTCAACCTATCTCAGAATGGTTTGGTTTGGCTTTAATAGTAGCATGACCTCTTCTCGTGTTCACATCCCTCTCCTTAATGATGCTCTCCCTCCCGTCACGGAGGTGATAATATTTCCTGACATGAAGGTAGTTAGGCAAAATATTAATACCATAGAAATACCTTCATAACAAGGCATTAACTCACATAATTTATCAAATCAAAATTAATTCATTCCATTGAAATTCATCAAATTGATGTACTGATTAAGTTGCACATTTAATCATCACATCTCTAATATGAAGTAAAACAACAATGGGATTGTTCATGAAAAAGAGGGATGTAACATTCTAGCTTATTTGTAACTATATTTCCTAAAAAAGTATTTGTATATACTCTACTTTTAACTTTGACCAAGAGCGGGAGTGGAGTGGTAGGATTTCTAGAGGTGATGGGATAGTAGGGGAAGCTGTAAAAGATGATGATGACCTAGATAAGGTGCATGCATGTGTTTCTATCCAAGACAAGCCATATCTAGTCGTTTTTATTGTTGGGTTTTTGTTTTGTGCCTTTTTTTCCTCCATTTTGACGTTTTGTGTTCTTGCATGCAACCATGTTGTTTGGTCCTTTTCAAAGGGTGGGCTTCTTCTTTCAATCTCAACTTCTGTTGGAGGAAACCTAGGTTTGTGGTGTAGGTTGGAGGTGACCTTGTCTAGTGCATTATGGATGTTTCCCTTCCTTGCGGTTTCAATAGCTTGGTCAATGGGATTTCCTTCTTGTTTGGGGTCATATGCTTGGGTTTGGGATCCCCTAGTGCATCAGTTTCTTACTTTGGGTGTGGGGTTTTCTTCTACTCATCTATTTTGGGGATGGAGTCTTCCCTTTTTTTTTGTTTCTTTAGTGGTCTGGGTTTTGTTGTGGGGGTTAGCTT